>NC_056741.1:1617904252-1618076752 GCF_019279795.1 Protopterus annectens
TCACCAGTGCCATTACTTCTGAAATATTTTGTCAGCTCTGTAGCTCAACAGCATTTAAGGCATCATGATTTAATGCTGCAGCATTTTAATATCAGTGATGTTGAAAAGCATTCTACAAGTTTCAGTGGAGTAAAGCTTCATATTCTGAAACCATGATTAGTTCCTGATTTGTTCTAACCCCACTGCTATGGTGTGAATATCTTTACTGATATACAACATTTCCATGCCATGATTAGAGCATGATTCCAGCAACAACTATGTGGTATTAGCAGGTTCAGGCACCTAGGCAACAAGACATTTCCTGTGGTACATTTGGTTGTGGACACATGGCTGAAGTTGCATTCACTTGCAGAGAAGTATCAGTGTTTTGTATTCCCTGTGGGCAAACAGTGTACGAACTGCCTTGCCCACAGCTTTATTAACCAAGTGCATGGGGCAGAAGAAGTAGTGCTCAGTGTACAGGACATGCTTATGTAACTACAACATGTAGACATGCTACAGCATGGGGGAAATCCTGCATGCTACTGTAGTCACAGTTATGCTCTAGTATGCATTTTAGGTAATGTTCTTTAGACACTGTGAAGAGTGTGCTGGTCCACACTCATCAATTATAAAGGCACTGCCCATTGTGCACTGCATTTTTTTACTGCTACTGACATGCCTACTGGCCAGCCTGTTGCTGATGTCTGCCATACTGCCTGCTGTCTCATGCTGTCTTGGGGGCCATGGACATTATTCTCCCCCTGTGCATTCATTTATTGAATTTGTGGTCATGGCACTACATTCTTCTCTTCACTCATAGAGAATTCTCAACAGCCATATTTCTCTGCAGCTAAAAGCCATGTGACCCCAACCAAATGTACCACAGGGAAATGTCCCACTGCCTAGGTGCCTGAACCTCACCATTGATATTGTACAACAGTAGTTTCCATCTCTTTTATGGAATGGAATGTTTGTGCCATCTTTACTATTATAGTGACAGACTGTTGACATCCATACAAAGGTAGAAAGTATTCTGGTGCCATACTTGTATATAAATCAACTTTCTGGAAGTAGTAATGTGTAACAGCAGACTTATACCACCACTATTGAAGAGCAACAGCAGTCTGATGTTGTCATGATATTAAAATATTCCAGTACCACTATTATTGTAAAATGCAGTTCTGATATAACTAGCATCAAACATCAATGAAGATGTACAACAATGTTCTGACACTCCTGCCATAGAACAGCCACATTTTGACATCACCAGTATGCATCAGCGTTTTTGCTTCACTATTGGGGAACACCAGCATTATGACATCACTAGTGGTATAGCACTGTATAGATATCACTGCTATAGAACAACAGCATTCTGATATCACTATTATGCTGCACTGTTTTGACATCACTGCTGTAGAAGATCAACTTTATGATATCACCAATGTGCTACAGCAGCATCCTAATATTATTAGAAGATAATACAATAGTACAATTATTATGTCACTGATGAGGTGCAGCAGTAGCTTCCTGACATCATTTGTGTGGTAAAGCACCTTTTAGGTATCATTGCTTCAGAACAGCAGCATTCTGGCTTCATTAATGTTACAGCAGGGTCTCGACACTCCCACCATATCTCACCATCACTCTTAATTTAGTGCCTAGATAGTACCTACATGTTTTAAATTGCATTCTTATCAGTTTGCTATCTTAAAATCTAGAATAATATGTAAATATGCTAAAAATCATGAAAAGAGGCTTTAGTGTGGGAGAAAAAGAAACTAAAATGCATGGATTTGGTGAATCATTTATAGAAATGTTTTAGCAAAAGGAATCTTAAAAATGCTTTTTATCCTGCTTAAGTACATATGTGTTTTAAACATTTTTAAAATAGTGTTGGAGTTCTTTAAAAAAAGTTTTGTTTTTTGTGTGTGTTTTCTGTATGTTTCTGCATAAAATTTAAGCATGTTTGCATTGTGAAATACATGATATATATATATTCTCAAATGTATGTAAGGTAAAAGAAAACAAAATAAAATGTTTCATCAAAATGCATTTTGGCCATTGGTAGGAGACTCATTTAAATACAGATTACTGGAGTAAAAGTACCAAAAACCCCTCCTCTGTATCTCTAGGGCTAACAATACTGCAGGATTGTTCTCCCACTCCAGAGCTAGAACCTGGAATAATCCCCCTCCTGCTCTGATTTCTGCCCCTACCTCTTCTCACTTTAAAAACTCACTTAGAACACACAAAGAATAAGTGGCTGTGCCCATGTATTACATAAGTCCTCAAATTATTCCACTTATATACCTCACTTCCTAATATACCTACTGTAATATATATTACAATCTAGGTCTTCTCCTAATGCTGATAGAATTTGTATACTTATTCTGTTATTAACCATGTGTAACTATTTTTTCCTGTATATATAGGTCTTGTTATGTCTTCTGCTGTATACTGTATTTTAACATATTGTTTAAAAATTCTCTGTATACTGTATTTTAATATATTGTGTGTAATTTTACTCACTGTGGAGCTTTTCTCCCCGGTCCTCCTCTGAAAATGGACCTGTGTCCAGTTGAACCATCCTGGTTAACAAATGTAAAATAAAAATAAAACAACATAAAATAAAATAAAAGACAGAAGAACAGACAGACTGGAAGAATCCATGATTGTCACCAACCAACTGAACTATTGTATAAGCTTTTAATATTATAAACTCCAGAAGCCAAGCTACATTTGCACAGGCAAGTAAAGATAATCCTAAATAGACTAGTAGAATTCTAGCATTAGCAACACAGCACATATAACAAGAGCTATGTTTTACTTCAAATGTAGTAGATAATGACAGAGCATACCCTAACATTATTTGTGTATGACAGGAGAGGTCTGACATCGTTGGTGCAGTACAGTACTGTTAACACAATACTGCTGTGCAGTTGTAGAACTCTGACATCACTGATGTATCGCAGCAGGGTTATAACCACTGCCATGTAAAAATAGCTTTTTGATTTCATTAATGTGTTACAGCATCTTTTAGATATCACTGCTTTAGAACGCCAGTATTCTGATATCACTGATGTTGCACCAGTGAATTAATACTCTTACTGTGTTTCACTGATACTCTTAGTTCAGTGCCTAGACAGTGCCTAGAGATTTTATACTGCATTCTTATCGGCCTGCTATCCTAATATGTTTAGTAATATGTTAAGGAGCAAAAAGTTACATGGAGTGTCTTTAGTGTGGAAGAAAAAGAAATTAAAATGAAGAATTTGGGAAACTGTGAAAATACTCAGAAAAGTGTAAATTATGCAGAGAACTAGTTCTGCTTAAGTCTAAGGGAATGAAACAATTAGGGGACCTAATGCCTTCTATTATAAATCTGCTTGGTATTGAAGCATGTGCTAATTGCATTTGAATGTATAATGTTCATTTTAACCATAGGCATTTTGAAGGGGGATGATCTTGCTGGTTGTTAATTTAGAACCATGCAATTTCCAAGGTGCTGTTTTGTAGATTGAATGGCCTGTTCCCTGTATGTACATCCTGATATAACCATTTACCATTAGAAGACTTGCTGCCTAGCCCCTGAACATCTTTAATTGAGTCAGACTTCAAAAGCAATTGCAACGCATTCTTGACGCACTCTATTGAGATGCGTTGCAGGACACAGTACTGTAGGATAGTGACAGCTTTAAATTGGTTCATATTGAATCTGGAAATGAGGGAGTGTCAGCGTAATGAGAACAAGGGATAGGGGGCAGGCGGACTTGCCAGTTTAAAACTCATCATTTTAAGCACTCTCCACCAGATCTTTTGAGTTATTTGTCAGAGTTATTCATCTGCATGACCAGCCAAGCTATACAGCATGTAAGCAAAGTTCTTAGTGTATTGTTTAGCAGATTATTAAAAGGAAATGATTTAGTATGAACCTGTCAATTCATTTTGATTGCTTTTTAAAGTAATAGTTAAGGATCTGTTTTATTCTGTGCTAGAATTGTTTGTCCAACTACACTTTAATGTTTTCTTTTTAATAGTGTACTGGCAAAGTATTCTATTGACATACAGTGTAAGGTCTGGCACATCAGTAACTGCTGCGGATCACTTTTCTTTCAATCTTTCATAGGGGGAATAAATTATGCCAGAAATGAACAGGTGTGGTGGCTGGAGAGTAAAAAACACACTTTTATTATCAATAAAATAAAATAAATGAATAGTTTAGGTAAGTGCTTTCGATGTGACCCTCTTCTTCAGACCTTAATAAAAACTTCTACAAACATACAGTTTAAATACAAGTGACAACCAATAAAAACACACAATCAGAATTAATGAGGCAAACCTCTTTTTCTTAGAAGAGGTTTTAAAGAGATGGCACTGTTCAGGCCAGGTGAAACATAAGCTTTAAAATCAACAATCCATCTAAGCTCTATATATTCAGTTTCATTACGTAAATCTCCTTCTCTTTAACTCTCATTAATTTCCTGTAAAACCAAGAACTTAAAGGTGTGCTGTGTACCATAATCTGATACATGTTTAGCCAGTGCATTTGTAGGTTTATTATTATGTATGTCAAACAGGCAGCCACCAAGCAAAATGATATCTGAAAATACTTATTGGAAAAAACTGAATTCTCTATTAGATAAATAACAACTCATGTTCTAGGATTAATATATTTTTGTTTAAATAAACTTATAAGTGCATACAGTAAATATGTAAATAGTTACTTGTTCTTTATTTTGCTAATGTGTTTTAGTATGCAATAATTCAGTAAAAAAAATACTCTTAAAACAGAAATACGCAGCTACCTGTTCCCAATTTATGTACCTGGTCAGACTTAAATCACACACATATACAGACTCACACACACGCACACACGCACACACACACATACACACACACACACACACACACACACACACACACACACACACACACACACACACACACACCAAAAAAATACATTTTTTGCAAGTGGGGGATGTCATTTGCACTCCCCCCCATACCATGCTAACTTATATATACCAGCTCTGTGATTTCATACCAGCAGAAAAAGGACATATTCTCAAAGTCTGTTATACTGTTATCTTGAAATAGTAACTAAAAGGCTCACTTTGATATCATACAGCAGCAAAAAAGTCTCATTAATTTGTGTCTATGATGAACTGGGAGACATCTTAATATGTTTGAAAAGCTGTTCTCACAACTGATTGAATGGAACCCATACAGATACAGATATATTTATATCTATACCTATCTATGTATAAATATATATATATATATATATATATATATATATATATATATATATATGTAGATAGATATAGATTTATATAGAAATATATAGCTGGATATAGATGTGTATGCATATATGCATATATGTATATATATATATATATATATATATATATATATATATATATATATATATATATATATCTATGGATCTACTTCAGTAAATCAAACATATTACAAGTTCAAACCACATATGGCCGAGACCATATGTTCGAACTTATAATAGTTTGAACACTGAAGTAAAAAAAGAAAAAACAACAAAAAACAAAATTAAACTTCTGTAGCAGAGGGGCTACGCCCTCCTGCACCCCCTTACTTAAATATACCAGCTCCGATATCGCACTATATTGCGGAAAAGGGAAATCTTCCCATTCCGCACTGTACAGAGATCTCCATTCAGTCTGATCAAACATTTACAAGTTCGAACATATGGTCTCGGCCAAATGAGGTTCGAACTTGTTATATGTTCGATCTACTGAAGGGGACCCATATATATATATATATATATATATATGTACATGTGTGTTTGTGTGTGTGTGTGTGTGTGTGTGTGTGTGTGTGTGTGTGTGTGTGTGTGTGTGTGTGTGTGTGTGTGTGTGTGTGTGTGTGTGTGTGTGTGTGTGTGTGGCTATATATCTATAAAGATATATATATATATATTTGCATCTGAGTGTCTTGGCTAAGAACAAACTCTCAAAGAGCATTGAAAAAAACATTGATCTAAAAAGTTCGAATAGCCAAAAACCAAAAAGCAAAAAATACCTCCAGCACCTACTACACCCCTTGCTAATTATATACGCCAACTCTGAGATTGCACTAAAGTGGGGTAAAGGGCAAATCCCTACACCCCGCTGTACTGCAGTCATGCACAAAGAGCTGCTGGTAGGCAGAAAAAGCCCAAAACAGAGCTCAGTCTTATCAGTGCTCACTGATAGCTATTAAACCCACATATTCAGATATTTATGATTACATCAGTTGTCAGTGAAATTCCAAATAAATCAATACACAATATCTAAATGGGAAAATAGTCAGTGATATGATCAAACTGTAGAACAACAATGCACAGATTAAAACAGAAAGCACAGTGTTTTTGCTGGGGTGCACATCTCCTGGACCCACCATGTGGAACAAGCTCCCCACTTACCCTTAGCTTAAATATATTAACTCCACAGTCATAACAACTTTTGAAAAAATAATCAACTACCTAAACACTGTGAATCAGTACTATATATACTTCCCAGCTTCTGTGCATAGGAAATCTACAGAAAGCCACAAACTGAGCACAAAACCAGGCACACTTTTGAAATATATCTCTAATTCACTTAAAAATATAATGATGCAACAATCTTTTCAACAACATTAACTTTCAAAATTTAGTTTTATACTCCAATATCTAGGTGTACTTGGGAACCATAATCCATCCAATTCAACATCAGTGTTGATTGCACAAACTGACATTTGCTCTAAATTACTTCACTCAAATGTTACTCCACCATAGTGATTTCCCCTTAAGTGCATTCATTCACACAAATAGAATACAGTAAAATATATGAATATATATATATATATATATATATATATATAGAGAGAGAGAGAGAGAGAAAGATTTCTATTGCTTTATCGAAAGAATACAAGACCAAAATTTACAAGAATGAGATGAGAAGATCATAAGTTCAAAACGATTGACATTGCTGAAAATAGAAACCATGAAACACCAACTGAGCATGTCAAAAAACAGTCGGAGGTTCTGAATGGAGCCCATGGTACACAGATAGAAACCAGGTGCTCTATTTAAATACTAAATTTTAATGCAGAAATGTATGCTTTTCAACACTTTTTAATGGAGATTGCAGTGCATTGAGGATCATATAATTTACCATTTTCCTCACTGTAGTACAATCTCAGAGTTGGTATATATAATTTGCAGGGGGTGTGGAAGGTAAAGGGGGTTACCCCAGTGCAAAATTGTTGAAAAGGGCATAGTTTTTTGTTAAATTATGTATTTAAATGGAGTAGCTGGTTTTCATTTGTGTACAGTGTTCATTATTCAGAATCGTCTACTGCTGGTTGAGATGCCCAGTTGGTGTTTCATGGTTTGTAGTTTCGGCAATGTGAACATTTGTTGCTTTGAACTTATGATCTTGTTGTCTTGTTCTTGCAAATTTTGGTCTTGTGTTCGTTTGATAAAGTAATAGAGATCCATATATATCTATATCTATCTATCTATCTATCTATCTATCTATCTATCTATCTATCTATCTATCTATATCTATATCTGTCTATCTATCTATCTAAATATCTGTCTATCTATCTATCTAGCTAGCTATATTTATGAGAGATTTGTATGGCCACATCTGTCAGCCGCAACAGCAGTAATCGTCAACACTGCTGCTCTCAGACTTTCATGAGAATCATTAATAACTTTCAAAGGTCTACAGCAAAATATGGGAGAGAGGAGACCACACCCAAGAGGCACAGTGACTCAGCACTTTTGGGTGTTTCATATATGTTATAGTGTGAGAAATTTCCAGTTATATTGCTTTTGTGTACCTAAGAAAGACATATTAGTGCACATCTTTGTATATTTTGGTGAGGGATGCTATAGTGGTATGGGGACTCAGGTCTTTTGCTCTGTGCTATTTAGTCTCTTTACTTGAGTTTGAATTTTGTCTCCATCCTCATTGTTGAATCAAATTTATTCAAGGTGAGGGGATAAATTTGCCAAGGTTGTATAATTTTCTTCCCTGTTTGTTATTGTCATGGATAGGATACCAGTGTGCACCCAAGGTCTGCAGAATACCTAGCCTGTAATGACAAGGTTGCCTTTTTATTATAACAAGGAGATTTTGTCCTGTTAGCCTCAAGTGAATGTCATCTTCTCATCGATACTGAATGATAATTGGTTAGGAAGAAAATAAGCATCTACAAATCAAAGCTTGTCGTTCCCACGCAGAAAAGAATGGATGTTCTCCTGAGGCAGGCCATCCACCTCAGGTGGAGAAATTTAAGTAACGTGAGGTTTTATCCCATTTAGTGGTTTAGTAAAGCCCTACTGCAACACAGTGGACCTAGGTTCGATAAGGATCTTGGACAAGTGCTGGAACAGCAGGGATAATGGGCATATCTTTACTGATGTGCGAGGGAGATGTGTGCTTAGGCACACAAAGTAATAATAGCTTCCTGGATGAAGCTGATCAGCCAAACATGATGTGCTTCATCCACAGGGTGGTTCAGCAGGCCAATGTCAGTTCCATGTAAAAGTGTGGAATAGTTTGGCCCTATCTGTTATGGTACATGTCAATGAGAAACTGTAGTTGGTTATCACAATGCCCCCCCAAGCTGAAAGATGGGCAGCATGACTCTCCAGGATGCACATAGTTTACATACTGGTCATGGCTGAAAACTGGTAGTAGTCCAGGGTTTATCGATTGGGATGCCCAGAGATCCAGCAGTGGAAGGGGGCACTAGGATGGCTGTCAAGATAATGTAAAGCAGGAGATAAAAGGTATCTTGGGGTCTTGCTCATAAAAAAAGGTGCAGCAGATCAGATCAGGAGACAGGCTATCACAGGGGTGTAACAACAGATGTACTGTAAGTATTGTACTGGGCTGTGGTTCTGAAGTGACAACTAAGTTGTGTGGCTTAGCTGTTAGTTTAGCAGACAGCATCTGTTCTCATCTTCTCCTGCGGTCATGACTTTGAGTACTTCTTATCTAAAGAATGAAATAACATTACACACTATAGCTAGATTGAATTGAAGACAGCAGAGTAAGCATTAACTTAGCTTATGCATAAAGGCACAAAAGATGAAAGAGATAATATACATTCAGGTAATAAACTGAGGGGAAAGGCCCCAGAAAAGATATCTATAAATTGAGGGGAAAGGCCCCAGGAAATATAACTATAAATTGAGGGAAAGGCCCCATAAAAGATATCTATAAACTAAGGAAAAAGACACCCAGAAAATCTATAAACAGAGGAAAAATGTACCAGAAAAGGTATTTAGAAACTTAGGGGAAAGGCCACAGAAAAAAATATCTATAACTGAGGGGAAAGGCCCCAGAAAATATATCTATAAACTGAGGGGAAAGGGCCTAGAAAAGATATCTATAAACTGAGAGGAAAGGCCACAGAAAATGTATCTATAAACTGAGGGAAATGCCACAGAAAATCTAGTTATAAACTGAGGGAAAAGGCTGCAGAAAAGATATCAATAAACTGAAGGGAAAGGCCCCAGAAAATATATCTATAAATTGAAGCCAAGACTCCAGAAAAGGTAGCTACCAATGGATACCTTCAGTTAATAAACTGAGGGGAAAGGCCTCAGACAAGATATGTATAAAATGAGGGGAAAGGCCTCAGAGAAGGTATCTATAAACTGAGGGAAAAAACCACAGAAAAGGTATTTATCAACTGAGGGGAGAGGCTGCAGAAAACATTGCTATAAATTGAGGGGAAAGGCCCCATAAAAGATATATATAAAAGTATCTTGAGCTCTTGTTCATAAAAGAAGGTGCAGCAGATCAGATCAGGACACAGGCTATCACAGGGGTGCAACAACAGATGTACTGCAAGTATTGTACTGGGCTGTGGTTCTGAAGTGGCAACAAAGTTGTATGGCTTAGCTGTTAGTTTAGCAGACAGCATCTGTTCTCATCTTCTCCTGCGGTCATGACTTTGAGTACTTATCTAAAGAATGAAATAACATTACACACTATAGATAACAGATTGAATTGAAGGTAGCAGACTAAGCATTAACTTAGCCTATGCATAAAGGCACAAAAGATGAAAGAGAGAATATACTTTCAGTTAACAAACTGAGGGGAAAGGCCTTAGGAAACATGAGGGGAAAGGCCCTATAAAAGATGTCTATAAACTAAGGAAAAAGGCACCCAGAAACGGTATCTATAAACAGAGGAAAATGCACCATAAAAGGTATTTAGAAACTTAGGGGAAAGGCCCCAGAAAATATATTTATAAAAAGAGGGGAAAGGCCCTAGAAGAGACATCTATAAACTGATGGAAAGTCCACAGAAAAGGTAGTTAGAAACTGAGGGAAAAGGCTGAAGAAAAGATATCTATAAACTGATGGAAAGGCCCCAGAAAAGATGTCTATAAACTGAGGGAAAAAAACTCCAGAAGAGATATTTATAAACTGAAGAAAAGGCCTCAGAAAAGATATCTATAGACTGAAGGGAAGGCTCCAAAAAGGTAGCTATCAATGGATACCTTCAGTTAATAAACTGAGGGAAAGGCCACAGAGAAGATGTGTATAAGCTGAGGGGAAAGGCCCCAGAGAAGGTATCTATAAACTGAGGTAAAAAGGCCCCAAAAAAGATATCTATAAACTGAGGGGAAAGGCCCCAGAAAAGATATCTATAAACTGAGGGGAAAGGGCCCAGGAAACATAGCTATAAATTGAGGGGAAAGGCCTTATAAAAAATATCTATAAACTAAGGAAAAAGGCACCAGAAAAAGCATTTAGAAACTTAGGGGAAAGGCTGCAGAAAAAAATGTAAATAAAATGTGAGGGAAAGGCCCCAGAGAAGGTATCTATAAACTGAGGGGAAAAGGTGTCTATATACTGAGGTAAAAGGCCCCAGAAACGGTATCTAAAAACTGAGGTGAAAGGCCTCAGAAAATATATCTATAAACTACATAAACAAACACAAATGAAAGTAAAAACAAAAAAGAGAGCCGTACGTTCACATGTAACTAGAAAACAAGCCTTTTATTCCACAAAACGTCAGTAAGAAGCACTTTTCATTAAGCTAGATAGAACAAAATATCTATGAATTGAAGAAAAAAGCTTCAGAAGAGATATCTATAAACTGATTAAAAAGGCCCCAGAAAGATATCTATAAACTGAGGGGAAGGCTGCAGGAAAGGTAGCTACCAATGGATACCTTCAGTTAATAAACTGAGGGGAAAGGCCACAGAAATTATATGTATAAACTGAGGGGAAAGGCTCCAGAGAAGGTATCTATAAACTGAGGAAAAAGGCCACAGAAAAATTATATATAAACTGAGGGGAAAGGCCACAGAAAAGGTAGTTATAAATAAGGGGAAAGGCTGCAGAAACGATAACTATAAACTGTGGGGAAATACCCAGAAAAATATCTCTAAACTGAGGGAAAGGCACCAGAAAGGATATCTATAAACTGAGGAAAAAGACTCCAGAAAATACATCTATAAAATGAGGAAAAAGGCCCCAGAAAAGATATCTATAAACTGAGGAAAATGGCACCAGAAAATATATCTATAAACTGAGGGAAAGGCAACAGAAATAATATCTATAAACTGAGGAAAAAGACTCAAGAAAATATATCTATAAAATGAGGAAAAAGGCTCCAAAAAAGATATCTATAAACTGAGGAAAAGGGCACCAGAAAAGATATCTATAAACTGAGGGGAAAGGCACCAGAAAACATATCTATAAACTGATGAAAAGGCCACAGAAAAGATACATGTAAACTGAGGAAAAGCACACACAGAAAAGATATCTATAAACTGAGGAAAAAGGCCACAGAAAAGGAATCTATAAATTGAGGCAAAAGTCCCCAGAAAAGGTTGCTACCAATAGTCAACTGAAATGCAGAACAAAAATAAGTGAGAAAAGGAGGAGTGAAAATGGTATCAGTAAGTGTTCAAAAGCAGACAAAGAAGTGAAAAGAGAAATAAGGGTGAGGGATAATTGTCAGGTAGATTAAATAAGAGCATTCACTAAGAAGGGATGAAGTAGGGCTTAAGGTAGCGAAGATAGACATGACTCAGGACAAGACTTTAGGCAGTTGTATTTGTAATCTACAACTGAGTAGTTGTTTGAAGACTGAGCAGATAAGAGTGTCCAAAAAAGGTTCTTAAATGACCCTCTAACTGCAGCACTATTGTATTTGTAGCATCTGATTCACCTCTACTTTTACCATTTGTCTTAATTCCTTCTCCATAAGTTGTTCTTGAATGATTTTCCACACTCCAGGAAGGCAGCAACCAAAGGCCATGTTACTGTGTCTTATTTCTGCTTTAACCTTTAAAGGGCTTTATCCTTTGACCTATGGTCCCTGGTGAGTCACGCCAAGCAGATGCATTATATAATAAGGGGCAAACTGGTCTATAAATTACATTGTGCACAAACATTAAATAAGTTAGCTTAAACTTGCATTTCAACACAGGGCATCATAGGTTCCTAAGGGATATACAATGATGTTCACACCAGCTTTTTTGCATGTGAATATCACAGTCCTGTAGCAAACCATGTTTGTCTTGGTTATCAAGCTATATTGCAGTCTGGTATAGTTAATGGATCAAACAGCAGCATATATAATAGGGCAGGGCAGTGACAACTGAAGTGGTTAATTCCATAGTACAATAACCAGGTAAGTGAATAAGGCCAACATTTCAATTACATCCAGGAATACAATAGACACAAAATACCAATAGATCCTTATTGCAGGCACAGAGGTAACAGACTGCAGAGAAGTAGTAATGATTGGAGGGAATAAGTAGTCAGGACATACTGTTACCTTTATTCATTTAAGCTTTCTCTCTTACAGCATCACACAATCATTACTTTAACAAGTGAATCTGTAATAACAGAAATGCATTACGCTACCATAGCACATGCTTTTTCCTTTCCAGACTGAAAAAATCTTGAAACCTCCTGTGTAGCTTTACCTCTTATTTGATATGGAATGTCATTGTATAAGGTGGAAATACTTATAGTATAATTTTTGAAAGCACAGAACCTCTAATGACATGACTGCTGAAAGGAGAGGAGTATACCTCTAAACTTGTTATAGCAAGAAATCTGGACAAAGGACAAAGGCCCAAAAGTAGGGACAATTTTTATATTTTTTTCTTACTTATAAAGTTGATAAAATAACTGGTTTTGCATTAGCATTTATTTTCAGAAGGGTATAACATCTGAAACTTCTATCTCTACCATTATTTTTGGAATTCAGTCCTCAATGATTTGCCAGTGATTTGCCAGAAAACTGCAATTTTTTGAGAAATAAACCAAACAAATGAAGCAAAAATCTAGATATTCTCTGAAAATCTGGACAGTTGAAAGGCTTAGATGGAAGTGATGTAGATTGTTTGTACAAAGAGATGGAGTATACTAGTTAGGAATCACAGCCAAAGTATGAGTTTGTAAAGTCTGGCACAAATTATTACTGAGGCATGTTCTGTGAGAAGGAGCCATACCTCTCAATTGTTGTAATTCATGCATTGAGCTATGATTTTGGCTTTCAGAGTTAAATTTACTTATGAAAAATGTACTGATATGCCTTATAAACCTAGACTTGTTAGAGAGTGCATACATGATTAAATAACTGAATTAAGCATGCAGAAATATCCATTACCATTAATTGTATGGTATCCAGCAGTGCCCAAAAAAGTTGTCATTAGAATAATAAGGTATTCTTCCTCTTCAACCTCTGCTATAATTTTTAATGTTCTGAAATTGGCAGGCATGGGAGTAGCTGCCTTGCCTCATCCAGGGTAGATCATTGGTACTTAGTTTTGGGAGATGATTAAGAAATTAAACATTTTGTTAGATAAAAACAAAAAAAGAAAAGATGGTCTTTTGTTGTGTTGAGACTGAGGCAGTAGCCAACATTAACCTCTTATAAGTGTCATTCTGGGGAAGATGATGAATACTGGGTAAGAATGCAAGTGTTGGGTTAGATGACAAGTGCTGTGTTAGATGACAAGTGCTGTGTTAGATGATGAGTGCTGTGTTAGATGATGAGTGCTGTGTTAGATGACAAGTGCTGTGTTAGATGATAAGTGCTGTGTTAGATGATGAGTGCTGTGTTAGATGATGAGTGCTGTGTTAGATGACAAGTGCTGTGTTAGACAAGTGCTGTGTTAGATGACAAGTGCTGTGTTAGACAAGTGCTGTGTTAGATGACAAGTGCTGTGTTAGATGATAAGTGCTGTGTTAGATGACAAGTGCTGCATTAGATGATAAGTGCTGTGTTAGATGATAAGTGCTGTGTTAGATGGCAAGTGCTGCGTTAGATGATAAGTGCTGTGTTAGATGGCAAGTGCTGCGTTAGATGACAAGTGCTGTGTTAGATGGCAAGTGCTGTGTTAGATGACAAGTGCTGTGTTAGATGACAAGTGCTGTGTTAGATGAGAAGTGCTGTGTTAGATGATAAGTGCTGTGTTAGATGACAAGTGCTGTGCTAGACAAGTGATGTGTTAGATGACAAGTGCTGTGTTAGATGATAAGTGCTGTGTTAGATGACAAGTGCTGTGTTAGATGATAAGTGCTGTGTTAGATGGCAAGTGCTGCGTTAGATGATAAGTGCTGTGTTAGATGGCAAGTGCTGTGTTAGATGGCAAGTGCTGTGTTAGATGACAAGTGCTGTGTTAGATGACAAGTGCTGTGTTAGATGATAAGTGCTGTGTTAGATGACAAGTGCTGCGTTAGATGGCAGTGCTGTGTTAGATGACAAGTGCTGTGTTAGATGACAAGTGCTGTGTTAGATGATAAGTGCTGTGTTAGATGACAAGTGTTGTGTTAGATGATAAGTGCTGTGTTAGATGACAAGTGCTGTGTTAGATGGCAAGTGCTGTGTTAGATGACAAGTGCTGCGTTAGATGGCAAGTGCTGTGTTAGATGGCAAGTGCTGTGTTAGATGACAAGTGCTGTGTTAGATGACAAGTGCTGTGTTAGATGGCAAGTGCTGTGTTAGATGACAAGTGGTAGATGAGAAGTGCTGTGTTAGATGAGAAGTGCTGTGTTAGATGGCAAGTGCTGTGTTAGATGACGTGTGCTGGTAAGCTGACGAGTCCTGGGTATAAGATGACGAGTGCTGGGTATAAGATGACGAGTGCTGGGTAAGATGATGAGTACTGTGTGTTTCTGTATGGCCAACCTGCAGGGGGAGAACAAAAAAAAATTCAGCCTTATTGATGTTTTATGAGAGAGAACAAGTTAACATCAGAAAGGGTAAAAGCAGTTAAGGGCTTTTGGGAGATGGATTGATGATGTGCCTTGCCACTTGGTGTGCACGTGGGAAGAATGTTCTGGAAAGGTGATTGAAACAATCAACTGCACTTTGAGGACTAATTAGACAGATGTTGGAAAAAATAATATTTGCTAGGGGTAATGACTTATCAGCTCTTTTACAGAAGTCCTCTCCAGATGTTTTGTTGTCTCAGATTTGGTTAAACAACACATTTTTATTGTTTCTAGCTTTCTGAAGTGAAGTATTGCATGATTTCCAAAAGGCAGTGAGTGTTAACTGCACAGACACCACTAATGAAAGTTCATATATAAGCTAGTGGAATAGAAGAGAACATTCCGCTATGAACAGAAAAATAAAATAAGGGTCAGATCATGAAAAAATGAGGAACACTACTAATTCTAGGGAACTGTCAGATCAAGAAGGAAGACATAGCAATTATACATACAAGTACGAATAGGAAAAAAAGAAGTGAAATCTGACACCTCCAAATCAGAGGTTATGGCTGTCTCCTTTAGATTTCAATTTGTGGGAGATGGGAGGGGCAATTACTTCATGTGGAAGATTTTAAATATTTTGGGGTACTGTTCAGTAATGACAGTACTGCAGGAATTTTACCAGACTATGTTAGTAAGAGGAGAACTGAATTACTAGGTGAAGCACTCCATTTACTACTTAGTCTGTGTCCCTATCCTCACCTACAGTAAGGAACTGTGATTACTAAATGAAAGGATGAGACTCAGGATAGAAGTAGCAGATGTTATCCACTCTAGGAGGATCATAGAGTACATCAACTGCCCCACTGGGTTGTTAAGATTCAGTTGAGGTGGTTTGGGCATTTTGCGAGGATAACTTTGGCATTTCCCACAGGAGGTACAAGAGGCCCACCCCACTCACAGGAAGCCCTGGAGCCAGCCCAAGGCACATTTGATTAGACTGTACTTCTCATCTTCCCTGACAGCACCTGGTGATCTTTCAGTATGAGATGGAGAGGGAAGACTGATCTATCTGGCTGAGCTTCCTACCCCTCCAAACCTCAGCAGTGAAAGTGGCCTGGAAGAGGGATGTATGTATGAATGCATGTCTGTATGTATGTATGTATGTATGTATGTATGTATGCATGTATGTATGTATGAATGTACGTATGTATGTATGTATGCATGTCTGTATGTATGAATATATGTATGTATGTATGTATGTATGTATGAATGTATGTATGTATATATGTATGAATGTATGTATGCATGTACATATGCAAGTATGTATGAATGTATGTATGTATATATGCATGTATGTATGTATGAATGTATGTATCTATGTATAAATGTATGTATGTATGGATAAATGGATGGATGCAGAAGCATTGCTACAGTGAGCAAAGGGGGCAGCTGCTCCAAGCACAAAGGGTGTGATCAGCAGTTGCCAATAGAGTGGATTTGCAACACTGCCATTCAAAAATGAATGGTATTACTGTATTTGCAGTCAGAGCTGAAGTACGGAAACACTTCATAGATGAACTTTAGCAAGCTGCTTTGTAACATGTATAGCTTTGCCACAGTTTCAAGCAGACAATCTCTTTTTTGCAGGTACTGAATGTGCAAACTATGACTCTGACAAAAGGAAAATAAAATATATTGGACGTATAAACAAAAAGTATCCATGTCCCTGTATAAATAAGATTTGCATCTAAAGTAAGATTAGTTAGAATTTACAATCATACTGTAGCCTTTAAAAATGGGTAATACTTATAAGAAGTACCCTCCATAAAAGACAATAAAAAACTGTAGTTGCGCAATAAATCCAGCAGGATTGAAACATCTGCATTTAAAACCTGTTGGAACAAAGCCTGCTCCTATACCTTTACCAAATATCAACCTGTACTTACATACCACTGGTAAAGAAACCCATTCAATTACTACTGAGCCATATATATGCTCCACCTCTCTGAAAGAAAACTGTGATTTCTGTTTTTTATTAAATTGGTATAAAACATCAAAATAAAGTCTAAAGATGAGAATAGTCATGACACTGCAATGCAGGTTATGTTAAATATTAGGAATAAACATTTAAACCATTGTAAACAAAATGCAAAACAAAACACTGTGATTTGTATAATGCAGATGTCTTCATAATTTACAATTGCCAGTTAAAATGCAGTTGACTTAATGTCTCTCTTCCATCTAATTTCATAGTTATATAGTGGGATGTGAGTGCTCGTAAAGGAAAGCAATTCAGAAGTGACATAAACAGCAGAGTTAATTAAATTTCACAAAAAAATGTCCAGACAAATAATGTAAAGAAATGTCTATAAAAATAATAGCAAGAGTCCTTTTATGTCCCTGCAGAACATGAAGTTGACCTATCACAGACTGACAAAATAGCTGTCAAACTGAATGCAGATTTTACATGGAATTTTAACTACCTTTCCATCAGTTGGCAAATGTATAGCACTACCAACAAAAATGTGCAAGCCTTCCTTCATCAGATGCTCCCTTTTCCATCAGAGGTACATATTTCTTAAGCCTATTTCTTAAAAACATAACTTGGTGCAGAGGTTAAGGTTTGGAGCTGTAGTTCTTAATGGCACAGTGTTTGATTTCGTCAAGCCTTGTTTGCCTACTGTCTGATCTTGAGCAAGTTATGTAACCAGACAGTGCACTCGGGTCGCCAATGGAAAGGGACTGTATTTCCAGTGGGCCTACCTAGTTAACAAATATTATTATCATTACTATTATTATTATGTCTCTGTTCTCCCTTGAGTTTCAGTCTCTCTGGTAAAAATCTAATCACAAGGCAATTATCATCACCCTTAGATCTCATATCACAGATGTAAGAGGTTGATTATATTTGGGACTACTCTAAACTCAACTATGCATTATTTTCTGGCAATATCAACAGTCATAATTGTTTTTACTCACCCATTTGCTGACCTGTAACCCCACTGGACACAATTTGTCCCTTTTTGGGGGCTAACTAGGAGAATTGTCTACTTTAGTGGTCAATTAAGACAGAAGGAATAAAACCCTGCACCATGGGCACAGGAAGCATCTCTTTGCCCATTTTCTGACCTAAGCCCACTAGACATAATTGTCCCTTTCTGGGGGTAACCTAGGAGAATTGTCTACTTCAGTGACTTGCTCAGAGTAACTCAGTAGGTCAGTTAAGATAGAAGGAATCAAACCCTGTACCTGGCACATCTAATTAACAGCTCATAGCATCAGTCCACTGTGCTATCTGCCAGCCCCCAACTTTTATCCTCGACTTAATACTCAGCTACTCTCACCTCCATATTACAGGATCAAGGCATCTGACCCCATCTACAGCAAGTGCAACAGCAAGTTTAAAAACAAATACATGCAATGGTGTTTTCACATAAGCAAACTTTACAATAAAAGAAACAGACTGCTAACCCTTAAAACAAGTCTCCACTGGTACATTATAAAATAATTTAATCTGGTGAGTAAAAACCTTTATATTTGCAATTAAGAAATGTAAGGCCATTTATAAACTTAGAGTTGACTCAGTCACCAAAGACAATCAAAATGCCTTATTTAGTTATATTAGGAAAATTAATGAAGAGCTTTAATAAATGGCATCAACTAACAGATCCTAACACCATTGATGACCAATTTACAATCTGTAAGTGGGGGAAATCAAGGTTCTCTTTTCCCTCATTGACTCCCTAAAAAATGTCCTCCTAACATCATATTGAAGTTACTCCTGTCAGCTCTGCCGAAAAGAAAAAATGTCAACTTTAATGCTCCTGATGACATCCTTGGATACCTTCTAGTCAGTGCAAAGCAAAGTTTAGCTTTGCCCATATTAAACCTGTTAGGTGTAAGCATCATTGCAGGTTCTCTCTCTGAGGCTTGTAGAATGGTCATAGTTAAATCATTGCATATTGGTGGCCTTACTCATACTTCTCAACGGTCCAGATTTTTGTATGTCCAAATTTTTTCCATCATATTTTTGGCCTGTTCTATATGAAATTTATAGTTTTCTGGCAAATTATTGAGGTTTGAAGTCACTAAATAATACTAAATAATGGCAGACATTTGAGATTCAGACTTCAAATCCTTCAGAAAATACATAATAAATCAATATATGTTATTACAGAAACTTTCTAAGTTTATAGGAGCAATTTTTAAAACCTGTCCCTATTTTTGCATCTTTGTCCCCCCATTATTTCTAGCTTTGTCCAGATTTCGTTTGCTGAAAGGTTGAGAGGTATGCCCTACTACCGATCCTGTAAACTATAAATATTTAAGCTTCACCAGTACTATCTGTAAGATCATGGAATGTATCTTTAAAGTGATAAAAAGTAAAGACAAAGGCAACCTTCAAACCCTGGATCCTAATAAAGTTTGTTTTGTGGAAGGGAGAGAGAGAGAGGGAGAGACAGAGAGACAGAGAGAGAGACGGTTTATCCTTTATCTAGTGAAATTCTTTGAACGGGTTACCAAAGTGCTGGATGTGGGTCAGACTCTCCCTACTGAAGAGGAGGGGTTGGAGAGCAGGTGGCCCAGGTCTGTAAGAAAATCTCTGAATGGATGGTTGCCTAAACAAAATGCAAACGTTCATAAAGAGCAGCTGTAGAACTGAATGTTCTCAGATATCATGCTATTTACTATCACTTAAAGTGGATTAGTTTTTTTTTTTTATTTTATCGTGGGGAGTGGGAGTAGTAATTTCAGACTATGAAAGCTTTTCTTGAAATGGGAGCAGACTTACTCGGATTTCTGGTTTGTTGAGTTTGCCCTTTGCAACCTGCCTACATGTGTGTTTTTTCTCCTATGGTTATTATTATCTGTGTACATTTGTTCCCAGAAGTGTAGCTGCTGAATATCTCTTTCTATATAACCCTCATGATGCTGTAGATATGGTCACTTTTATGGGATGGAACTCCCAACCTTTATCTATTTGTCTGTTTACTTTGGTGTGTTGCTTACTTACAAGAATAATAATAAAATTATTCTGATATATGAAAATGTAGAAACATTCCACATCCCTGCCTCAGTCAGGTACCATCTGGGACACCTGCCAACATCACCCTTACTGATTTGTGCAGTAACTACAGTATCTCATCTATCCTCACAGCAAGGGAAAAAAATGTAAATATAATATTAAAATAATATCAATCCTTTATAAGGAACAGATGTTAAGGCTAAAAAAATGGTCTCTAGCTATAACCCATTTGTGATATGTGCCTTTTAAGTATGTATTTGGTCATTTAACTTCTTGATGTATAGCATCATGGTCAGTCGTGGGCAGGTATGACAAGAAAAGCAAGCAATTTATGCTCTAGTTTGAGTCAGTCTGGCCTGTTAGCAGTGAACAGCTATCATTGCATGCTATGTGGTCAAGTTGCTGATAGATTTGTGGACTGTTTTTTTTTTTTTTTTTTCTCACAATCACCTAATAAAGATGGACTCTGTTATAGTTATTCTCCAAATTCAGTAGCCCAATTATCCCTTTTCTACTACTGCTTGTTCCTCTGGTCAACTGTGCACTTCGGACATTCCTTCTACTGGAATACCTGCCAGGTGCCCAGATGCATGGCACACACACACACACACACACACACACACACACACACACACACACACACACACACACACACACACACACACACCTACCCCCAGACATTTAAGTCCTCCTTCTCTGCCCCACCCCTCTTCCTGTACATTTTATTGAAAAAAATGGTTTGTTTAAATTGTAGCAAACTGTTTAATACAAACGTAGCAGACAGTTGCAACAGTTTACTCCATGCATGCATGGAGCACTACGTCTCTCAGATTTTAGTTAATAAAAAAAGAGATTTTCTTTTTTTTTTTCAATTTTGAACTGTAGCAAACATTGTAGCAAGCAGCTGACACAGTTTAGATCACACACCAAGTGCTACATCTCTCCGGTTTGACCACAAATGCAATACCAACTTTTGAAAGCCGCTATCACATAAAAGGGAGGTCTGGAATGGCTAATCATGCACCCAACCCTTTCTGACCAGGGCAATTGCCCCTCTCACTCTACCCTAGGTATGCTATTGTTTGTCTTTACATCCAACAAGCAGACTTCTCAACTTTACCTATTTAAGTACTTACCTATTTTCTGGCTTGATTTACCCCCCTTGCATGAGGTACCTATTTTTGGAGGTATGTACCTATTTTCAAGCTAAATGTATCCCTACACATAATTTTCTCAGTCTTGCCATCTACTACATTTGAGTTTAAAGCTGTTTACTATACAGGAAACCAAATACTGGTGGCAAAAATCATTTGAAGAAAGAGCTCACATTTTACATCACCCTTTTCAGAAGCAAAAATAAATGACTTTGTGAAGCAGACTTTTGAAGTATCTTTCATTAAAATCTTCAGATTTTACACCGTGTTGATCTTACTATACTTATATTTTTGCCTCCTGTATTTCTTTAAACTTGTATTTCTACGTAGAATCACATAATCCTATTTGACATAAGAAGAGTTATGTGCTATTTGCTAATCAAAGTGTATGCTAATTAGGGGTCCAGATTTTTAGCCTGATGTACCCACTTTTTCAGACCTTTTGTACCTATTTCAATTTTTGCAGGGGGAGAGATATGCCTACAAAGGAAATAAACCTGCCTTGCCCAAATTTATAACAAAGCATCACAAAATGGCAGTTGCATGTCTCAGTAAAATTCTTCTGCAAAAGAAATAGCCAAAGCCTCTCTGTGCGGTTGCTGATGACAGGTGATATCTATCATACATATGAATGAAATATGCCCTTAGTGAAAATGAGAGCTGCCCACTTCCTATGTGCTATGAAATTTAAAACCAATCTTAGCAAAAAAGCATGTAACATTAATACATCTGAACTGTACTGAATGTGGATGAATAGCGTGAAATAAAGGCTCATGCTATTTGTGCTGCCAACTTGGGCACATAGTAATCCCAGCTTACAAAGAAACAGCCTTGCAAATGAAATCACCTGTTATTATCAAAGTTTCATAAGAGGCTTAGAAATGAAATAAATGTGATACTTGGTAGTGCCATTGTGGGCCCGTAGTCAAGAATATCAAGGCAGGCCCTTCTCCAAATATATTAATGGAGAGCATTTACCTCTTTTATTTCAACCAACAAAAAAATCATTTATTTTAAAGCAAAAATTAAAAATCAAAATAACTTACTGCTGACACAGGCGGTGATTATAAGAAAGTCACATGCTTTGCAGTACAGCCTAGTACTGAAATAATTAGTGTAAGTGTACTGTTTTAATTAGCCTTTTGAACCCTTGGGAGTTACTTTGGATAAATGATGAATGACAGTGTCAGATGAAATGCTACAGAGGAAGGAGAGGTAAAATCCCACATAATTACTGAGCTTCTCACTCACAAGGGGGAAAGAGATCTGTGTGTTAAATAAAAAAAATAAGAAATCAAAGCAATCTGAGTACAGTACTCCATATTAGTAAAATGAGGTAGAGTGATCAGACAGGCATGGTGATGGAGGGTTACAGTTAAGGTAGAAGTTGGCATTTAATAATGTGACAGTGATGTAACAAATGCAGCAGGAAAGCCGGTTAGTGTTATGTGGTATCCTTCTTTAACAATTAGAAAAGAGAAGGTCACGGGCAGCGCAGTGGTGCAGCTCTTAGCATTGTTACCACACAGCAAGAAGTTCTCCAGTTTTATTCTCAGTTGGAGTGCCTTCTGTACGGAGTCTACATGTCCTCCCTGTATTCGTGTGGCTTTCCTCCAGATGCTCCAGTTTCCTCTCATATTCCAAAGACATACATCTGGAGCATTTCTCCTATGGCCTCTGCTGAAAATGGACTCTGTCCCAGTCAGACTTTCCCAATAAACAAATGTTAAATAAATCAATAAACAAATAAACTGAAAAAGCAGAAGGTTACCTGGTTCCATAGTCTTCTTGGCCAGAAAGAGGGGGGCTGATATTTGGCAGGCAGTGGGGTCAAAGTAAAAAAAAAAGCAGAAGATTAGTAGAAAACATGACTACTGTGGTACAGTCTGAGGAGTTGTTATGGTATGATCATTGTCAGTGGCGTTTCAGGTAGCATACTCACCTTGGGTGCAGAAGGCTGTGGGTTCTTTTCCCACACAAGGTAGTTGGATTACTCACACAGTGATGCAGCATAATAGGAATGCTCTGCTCTTGAGTGTGTCATCCTTCAGATGATATGTTATAATAAGGCCCCATCTGCCTGAGTTTGTAATTCATTGGATGTAAAAGATCCCATGGCAAATATTGAAGTTCCCTGATGCTCTGGTTGAATTTGCCCTAAGAGATAAAATGCCACCTTGGGTATCTGCAAAAAAGAAGCTAATAGCCTAGTGGGACTAATCTAGACTGCAAGGGATAAAAAAGTGGATGCATTCTATGGCAAAAAGGAGTTTTCTTGGGAGTAGCCATGCTTGATATGCCATATCAAAACTGCAGTCAGAAAAGAGTTTTCCTGGAAGTAGCTTGCCACAGATCTGACAAGTTGCACACTGTATAGCAGACATTACTCAGGCAAGGATTTACCTTATTGCTGTTCACCTTTTTTAATTTGCAGTTAGTTCAATAAAAAAATATGTATATAAATATATATGTCTATATATATACATATATATATATATATATATATATATATATATATATATATATATATATATATTACTTGAAAGAAAATAAACAACTAGGTTTCAGCTGACTAAAGTAAAAGTAAGAATGCTTGGTGAACATTGTGTACAAGGAAAGGCTCAGAGCACTGGAGATGTTCACAATAAAAGAGAGAAGTGAAACAGAAATATTCTATAACTATACAATACATAAGGGTGCAAAGTGGTGATACAGAATTAAGTGGGAAGGATAACGAAAGGCAGAAGCATATGTAAGAACTGTGTGAAGCAAAAATATAAGCATATTATGATCAACACAGTGTAAAATATGGAGATTTAAAGCCAGTATCAGGAAGTATTAGTTCACAGTGAAAGTCATAGGACACAGGAGTGCAGCTATGTAAGAAGAGATTGAAATAGGTGAGAAAAAGTATGGGGAGCAGGCGTGTTGGCTGTAAAGGGCTGATTGCATCACTTGAGTAAAGACTGTAGACCAACGATCTTTCTCTGCCAGCATCTGTATTATACTGATTTGTGGTGTCTTGCATATGATCACTTGAACAAATTAGATGACTTAGCAACACAGGGCCCATTTATTGGAATGTAATCCTCATGGCTATTATTTTTCTAAGGTATTATTCATACCAAAATGAACATGTGCCCCATCTTCTAATCGTGTGATCTGCTATTATCATATCATTTTAAATTTGTATCACGAAGAAATAATAGGGGTAATAAACAGTATCATACTAAAACTGAATCAAAATAAAATTCCATATTCATAAACTGGATAGCATTTACAACAGGAATAGTTTGTTACAGACAAATGAACCTGATTAAAGTGCCATGCAGTGATCACTGTTCCCAGTCCGTGACCCAAGGCAACAAGCTATAAAGGCAAATAGGGACACTAAGCCATGCTGTTTTATCCAACCACACATCCACAGCCCCTTTTTCTATTTTTCCACATGGGGTCAAGGTGTCCCTTCAAAAGTGACAACCATCCAGAGCCAAGATTTACATCACCGAGTGGTTAGCCTACTGTGGCAGTTCTTCCACACCACATATTCACACCTATGGCCAGTTTAGAGTGTTCAGTCAATCTACTGCATGTGGAAGTAAACCCATACAAACACAGGGAGGACATGCAGACTCCACACAGAAGGCACCCTGGTGAAGAATCGAACCAGTGAACCTCTTACTGTGAGGTGACAGCATTATCTGCTGCGGCACTATGCTGCCCTCCATATCAAAACGGAAGTCTTTTAATTGTTTTGGATCTGACAACTATCACTTCAGAAGAAGAAAAGTACTACTGTAAATATCAGGAGACAACATGGGAAATTACCTCGAAAGTGCAAATGTACATAATGTTCCCTTTTGCAAAGGAAAAAATAGATACTTGCATAATTCTTAATGGTCGCCTTATAAAAGTTTACTTAATTAAACCAAGATGCAAATAAGGCTGAAGTATGCATTGTTTTGTTTTTACACACCATACTGTGATGTAGTTTAGTCATAAAACCACTGACCTGGAGTTTTAATTATCTTGCAGTTTGTTGATGACATTTTAAATGCGTTTGGCAGCCTGAACATCATTCACGATGCTCTATGCACAATTCA
Source organism: Protopterus annectens (assembly GCF_019279795.1). NCBI lineage: Eukaryota > Metazoa > Chordata > Ceratodontiformes > Protopteridae > Protopterus > Protopterus annectens. The sequence goes on from NC_056741.1 coordinate 1,617,929,726, forward strand.
TGGCACAGTAAGTGATCATTGTCTACTCAGCTCCTGTTAATATGACTAATTGGGAGGTATTCAGTTCATTGTTGTAAAAACTGAAAATTACTAATTGCTATGATAAGCATGTATCCCCTCTTTTTTATGGGAGTCAACAGAATTAAAAAGGAAAAATATAACATTAAGCTCTGTTGTAATCAAATTTAGTTATTATAGTTCTTTTGTGAAAACTTTAAAAATGCATTTAGTACTACCTTGTTTTTAAGCAATGTACAATATACATCCTCCTTTTGTTCATGTATTTATAGTTTGAACACCCCGCTGATTATTATAACACATCTTAGGGAAAGAATTTTACAGCAGAAGCTGTGTAACAGCACTAATAAACAGACACAGTTGCCAAGTACCTAATGGTAGATATTAGCTGACAGGCATGTCTGTCGTGCTACTTTACCTGTGAATGGTACGACTTAAGTGGGTTGAGGATCAGGCCTACTCCAACTTTTGACAGAGACCCATGCTAATGGTGGGAGGAGTGTATGTGCCCCTATTGGATAGTGCATGCCCACCATGGGTCAATAACCTACTAGCTGGCTGGTGTCTAGTTGCCCAGCCTGGGTTATCTGGGATAGCTCTGTTGAGAGAAAGATGGACATAAATCTAATCAACCTGAGCTCAGAATTGCTACACTTAATACAGGTTCACTGACAGGATGCAGCTTGGAAGTAGATGATATGATGATATGGAGGAGGGCTGGACATCCCTATGTATCCAAGAGACAAGATGGAATGGCAGTGCAGCGAAGCCACTTGGCTTGGGATTCAGAGTCTACTACTCAGGAGGAGGACAGGCTAGAAATGGTGTGGGAATTGTGGTGAGAGAGAGAGAGGCTTCAGAAGACCGTGAGGGATGTCATCAGAATTAGTGACAGACTCATGGCAGTCAGACTCCAGTGTAATGATAGGGCAGTATTCATAATCTCAGCCTATGCTCCACAGCAGGGTTGTGATAGTGAAGAAAAGAGTGCATTCAGGCAGCAGTTGCAGGACCTACTAGATAAAGCAGGACAACATGAATTGGTGTTTATAATGGGTGACTTGAATGCACATATTGAGACAGACAGGATATGAGGACTGCCTGGGTCCACATGGGTGAGGCAACAGGAATAAAGGAGAGACAATTCTAGAATTCAGTCTGGCAAATCACTTCATAGTAGCCAACACACGGCTCAGAAAGAGAGGCAGCGCAAGATCCCATACAAGGAATAAAGAAGGAGAGGCCATTCTAGACTTCTGTCTGGCAAATGGCTTGATAGTAGCCAACACATGATTCAGAAAGAGAGGTAGTCACAAGAGCTCATACAAGAGTGGCCAACATAGAACTCAGGTAGACTTCCTCCTAGGAAAGAAAGGCTGCTGGGGTAGAATCAATGATTATCAAGTCATCACCCGTGTAACAGTAAGCCCACATCATTAACCACTGGTTGCCACAATCAGCTGCAAGCAGTGGTCAGAGAAGGCTCTAAGGTCAGCAGAAACCAGACTGAAGACCTGGAAGTTGACTGGAGAGAAAGTACTTCAAGCAATTTCTCAGGGCTTGAGCACCCCAAGAAGAGGAGGAAATAGATGGAGTTGAAGAAGAATGGCAACACCTCAAAACAGCCTGTGTGAGGATTACAGAACTGATATGTGGCTAAGCCAGGTATGGAAATAAGTTACATAAGGAAAGCTGGTAGTGGAATGCAGGAGTCCAGGAAGTCATCAAAAGAAAGAAGGAGTGCAGGAAAAAGCAAGAGATAGAAAAGACTGGCCAGGCTAGGATGGAATACTGGTTGGCTAACAAAGAAGCTAAGAAAGGAGTTGCAATAACAAAGAATAAGACATCAGAGGCAATTCAGTAGGTGGCACAAAGAAATTATAACAGATTGCAAGGCAAAGACAGAAAGATAAAGAAGATAGTCAGACACCCTTCATATGGGATGCCAGCAACAGCCTGTTCACCAGTCCACAGAACATAAGGCAGATGGAAGGAGCATTTTCAGCAGCTTCTGAATGAAGAAAACTCCACAGAAGCTGTACTGCTCCAGACATACCCTACAAAGAGAGAAGAGGAGGAGACCACCCTAGAAGTAAGAATACCACTAAGGAAAATGACATCAGGGAAAGTAGCAGGCTCAGATGAGGTCACAGCAGATATAATAAAGATGCTGGGTGAGAAAGGAGAAATGGCTCCTGGGGGTACTCATAGCAATGTGGAGAGAAAAACATATCTCAGATGACTGGAGAATAAGCATACTCATGCCAGTGTACAAGAACAAAGGAGACATCCACAAATATGGGCAGTACAAAGGCATCAAACTCGTATCACATACATGAAAGTTCTGGAGAGAGTGACTGCTAAATTATAGCAGTAGAAAGTAAGATGGGAGATGAGCACACTACTGTCCCAATGTTTGCAGTGAGACAGATAGTTGAGAAGAAGCTAGAGATGAGGAAAGAGACCATCTGGGCATTCCTAGACTTGGAGAAAGTATGACAAGGTCCCAAGAAAGCTGTTTTTGGCAGTACTGTGGTGGCTCAAAGTCCCATAAACATTGGTAGAATTAGTGCAGGCTTTGTATCAGGACCCAATGACTCAAGTACGAACAGTGTTTGTTCTAACAGAGGGGTTCCCAGTGGAAGTGGGTGTGCACCAGGGTTCATCTAAAAGTGCAACTGTCAAAATATGTGTTACTAAGTGATCCTGTTAGCCTTATTACTAACTTGGACTGTAATATGGTATTATGTGATTTATTACTATCATTTTTCTGATTGTTTCACTATTGTTTAAAATACTGACTGTTATGTTGTTATGTGGAGCTTTTCTCCCCAGGTCTTCACTGAAAATGGGCAATTTTGCCTAGATGGACTTCCCCAGAAAACAAATATTAAATAAATAAATAAAATAAAAGTCTCTGATCTCACTGACAATCATTCTGATGATGGACTGTATTAACAAATAGGTCGGAGGAGACAGGTCAACAAAATTGCATTACAGGCAGACTCTGAGCAAGAACTTCAGCAAATGATAGGGGAATGGAATGCAAAACTGAAGGCACATGGGATGAAGCTAAGCACTGATAAGACAGTGGTGATGACAGAGAATTGGAGAAATCAGAATAATCTGAGAAATAAGATAGAAGAGAAGACAGTGGAACAGGTAAATTGCTTCAAGTATCTGGAAGGGGTGGTTGAGAAGAAGGGAAGTCTGAATGAAGAGGTCAAAGCTAGAACCAGAGGGGCTGCAGCCAACTAGCATACAGTCTCAGGTGTAGTTTATGACAGAAAAATGCCAAAGAAGCTGAAAAGTAAGGTGTACAAAACAGTGGTGTGACCATTACCACTGTATGGTACAGAAACCTGGGCAGTAAAGGCAGAGCAGATGAGGAAGCTAGACGTGATGGAAATGAAGTGCCTGAGAAGGGTGGTAGGATGCACACTGTGGTACAGACGAAGAAATGAGGACAAAAGCAGAAGTCAAAGCAGCTCCAGTTGCAGAAATGATCAAAGAGAACACATTACGGTAGTTTGGACACATGCAGAAAAGCAGAAGGCAATCTGGTGAAGAAGATTTGGGACAGACAGGAAGAAAGTAAGAAGAAACAATGACATTCAGCAAAGAAGTGGTTGGATTGTGTGAAAGAAGATCTGTGACAGTCATGCATGATTGTTGAAGAAGGCAGGAGTGTGGCATTGAACCCCATGTGGCAAATGAGAAAAAGGGGGCTGATGATGATGGTATGACTTAAGCAACAGTGGCAAAACCATTGTAAGTAAATGGTGACAGGAGTGAGTAAATGGAAATGTGTAATGCATCCAGCACTAATTTCTGATGATGTACAAATTCAGAGTAAGAATAGCTAAAATTGAGGGGATGTGATGCACAGCTGCCTACATAGGGGTAGGGGGTGGGTCCTACCAATGAAAAGTATACCTAGAGATCTGTAGCTGTGACAATGTCATTGATGGAGCAGCTCTGATTTTGTGTGTCTCCAGTGTCAGACATACAACAAACAGAGATAATCCAGATGGCTTGAGTAAAGTCTGGTATCCCACCTGGGACCCTGAGGGTGACAGGACTAACAAAAAACAAAATACAAAGTATTAGTCCAGATAAAATCACTTTAGCTAGCAGATATAGAAGACTCTCTCTCTCTTTTAGCCTCTCTGTTGGAGGAATGGAGACACCTTGCTGAAGTTTCCAGTAGTTTATTCAGTTAAATAGGTAAATCGACAAGTGTTCTTGTTATTTTGTGAAAAGTGTAAAAATGGTCTTGTGGCCAGCTGATCCATTAAAACAAGAACACATTGTTCATCTTGGTAACTACTTCAAGGTAAAGGGTATAATAGGTACAATGTGCAGACGTAATGTAGTCATGTGAGCAGCTGTCCTTTTTTCCCTCCCCCTGCCTGCTGACCATCAATTTCCCAAATACAGTTTTGTTCCCTGGAGATTAGAACAGGACTGTCATCCTGATAGCCAGCAGGGATTTACTGCTAGTCTAACTTACGCAGACTAGATGACTGGAGCTCCAATAATTCATGCCCACTCTTTCACCCACACACAGTCCCCCTTGCATGTCTGTACCTCACCAAGAGTGCACATTGCTCACTGGACACTCATTTTCAGCCCTTAGTTTGCTGTGAACCCAGCCTGTACAGGATATCAGTATATCCAACAGGGCCAGGTGCACCCCCCAGGATGGACAAACTATCATTGGTTACTCACTCCCACCCTGTGTGGCAAGCTGCTCTGATGCATGGATCTCTAATTGGTCCATGGTCCTCTTGATCATAGTTAGAGTTTTATCTCAGTATGTTTTGCATCTGGTTCCAGTGGCTGTCTTTCACTGAAAGTCCTATTCTGTTTAGACATTCTCCACCAGAAAAATCGCAAAATGGGACTTGCATCCCCAAACACGCACACAACACACACACACACACACACACACACACACACACACACACACACACACACACACACACACACACACACACACACACCAGATTCATTGATTATTTGAGGTGACTATGGCTGTTATTCCCCATTCCCCTAGCTGGCTACTCTAATGTTCAGGTCACTAATCAAACCAGGCCAGAGAAGTCATAGTCAGTGTTCATTCTTTAGATGTCATGGAGCTGGCTAAAAAATGGTAGATTGCGACTGGTGGAGAGGATGAACATAATCATAAGGTAAGAATGCATCTATTTCTTTGTTAATTATATGCTTGCTTATCAAGATGCTCTTAGATAAGATGACAGTCCTACCTCAACCATGAAGCTCAAGATATTTAGAAGCATCTCGTGTTGCTACTAAATCAAACCATTATCAGCAATGACCAATCCATTTTATGTATGTTGTTCTTTATGTCATAACCTAATGAATGTGCATGCATGCAGAAAGAAATGCATTTACTTGCAACGTAGAAGGTCACACATGATAAAAAAATATGGTAGTATATGCAACAACAATCTTGAATAAATAATATGGAAGACATTAAACTGAAAATGATAACTAATGATAAACATCAGGTATGTTGCACAGAATAGCCATCTGCAGAATGTAATATATCATATCATTGTACAGTACATGCAGAATTGTTACTTAAAGAATAGCAGTGAAGCCAAAATAAATAAGATATCACAAGACATTAAAAAAGAGCTGTGCATATTTTTTTTTTCTCAGTGATTTATTTCTGGTTACAACAATAAGTCATTATTTAGCAGTAACAGGAGAAATGTCTCAGGGACTGGCATGTAATAGTACTGATTTTTTCAGTAACTTTGATGACTATGTGAAAGCAGAGTTGGCTATGCTGGACCCTGGTTCTCTCCCTGGGCCATAGCCGGCCTTAGGCATAGGCCAACTAGGTGGCTGCCTAGGGTACCACTCTAGGAGGGGCACTTTTCCAGTATTTTTTTTTTTTTGGTAGTAAAGAAACGGTTTCTTTAAAACGTGTTGAATGAATAAAGGAAAAACTGAAGAGCAAGTCAAACTGTGAGAAAACATGGAAAAAAGTCATCTGGATGGTGTAAGTAGGGGTCTACTTTAAAACATCAACTTATAGGAATGTTGACTTGCAAATCAGCGAGACCACAATGATGAAAGTGCACAATGCTGAACTCCTGGAATATTGCAATTTAACTCTGGGAAAGTAACCACTGAGCCACCAATTACTACAATACAAATGGAAGCAAACTTAACCCACCAACTTTGGGAGGCTTTGCCCCCCCCCACTAACTAAATATATCAACCCTGAGATCATGCTACAGTGTAGAACAGAGCATAGGTTACCACTGTGGCCCAGTGGTTACTTTCCCAGAGTAAAATTGTGATGTTCCAGGAGTTTAGCATTGTGAACTTTCAACGTTGTGGTCTCGCTGATTTGCAAGTTGACATTCTAGTAAGTCAACGTTTTAAAGGGGACCCATAGGTAGACCAGGATGGGAGCATATGTTGGTGTGGTGTGCATGTGTGTGTGTGTGGGGGGGGTGCTGTGGAAGCCCTTTCCCCTAGGACACCAGTTGACAAAAGGATGGCCCTGTCCTGGGCAGAAAGATTAGCTGTACTGCAAATCTGAATGGTAAGTACACTATGTACTTCTTAGCCACAGTAGAGGCACCTGATGGAATTGTACACCCAAAATGCTCTAAACAGTTAAATATAAACCCAGTAAAGTATGGTGTGGATCCTTTACTGTAAACATTGCTTTGAAATAAAAAATTACTACATGAAATGGAAAGCTTAAATAAATATATCATTGTAGTCATGTTTTCTTATCTCCATAGGCATATTATTGGTGACTGTAGTTATACGCTGTGAGATTTTAAATAAGAAAAAGAAAGTTCTTGGTTTTAGATATTCTTAACTTGAAAGGTGCTTGATCAAATTTTTTTTAAAGTGATAGGTGTAACTAAAACACATGGGATAGAATGTTTCCCAGAGCTATTCTTGTTGCGGAGTAACCAGTAAAATCTGAATCTCTTCAACTATGTACTGTAATTCATTCTGTCTGCACTGGGGAAGAAATTTGTATAGCCCAATTCTCTAATTATCCATTCTGTTGAGCTCCTGTTTAAATACTAGACTATAGTGTGGTCCTTTTACTTTTGAGACTGAAACTACAAACTAGGAAAATACATATACTAAGTCCAAAATCAAGATATTTTGGATTATTCCCCCTGCTTTGTAAGACAATGACCTCAGAGTTTATATACATAATTAATAGGGTTGTTGGAGCATAGCCCCATGTCAGAATACCCCCCCCCCCCACACACACACACACACACACACACACACACACACTGTAACAATCCTTTAATTATTTAACCAGTTTCAGAGTTTGCTATTGTAGAGGTGGAAAAATTTTTTTATGATGTTTGGAACATGATCTTTGTGTCCTGGAAGTTCTTGTAAGGAACCAATTTATTTGGGTAACTTGAGTGAATAACTGATCAGAGACAGACACCAAACAAATGTATTACTTAAAAATGTGACACAGGCAAGAAAACTGCAATACCATGTTCACAGCTCTGAATCTGCAACAGTGACCCCCATAACAGCATCATAAGTGAGTTACCTTGAAATCCAACCACTATAATTATAAGGTTATAAGAAGAAATTCCTCACTTCTGTGAAAATGCTACACCTCTACAGCAGTGATCACCTCTCTCCTACAGCAACCACAAAATCTGATGGCAACCCATGAACAAATAGAGTGAGAGAGTGAGAGTGCGAGAGAGCAGGAGGAAAAATACTGTGTAGATCCAAAAGCTTACTAGATCCTACAGGAAGTTAGTGCTGGCATCCATCCAAGGCTGTGGTTGAGTTGCACAGCCTCTGTTTAGCTGCATGGAGCTGTAGGTGTTTCACTGCTTTGGTTGAACAGGCTCTTGTAAAAAACATTGTGTGTCACAGGTAGGCTGGTAGTTGCAAGTAGACAGAAAATATGGGTTCATAAGTAAGTATTAGGCAATCAGTCTGCAGACTATTACATGCCTGACCAATAACCAGATAGTGACCAATGGTATCAAATCCTGACCCTTGTATCAGGGAGGCAAGCACTTTAACCATCATGCCAGTCTCCAACTTTTAAAAAGGACCAGGCTGTAAAGTGTTGGAGAGCATGATAGATTTACTTCACACTGCTTAATAGTGTACCATCTACAGCAGTACGTGTGTAGTAGCAATGTGTTCAGTAAGAGCACATGCCTATTAGCACAGTTTTGCTTACCATGAATGCTTTGAGAAGAAATCTTCCATTTCCTGAATGCATGTCAGACATTATAACAACTGATACTAAGACACAATCCCAGATCAGCCACTACAGAAAACATCTCAACAGCATTGTAGTCACATGCTTTACCTTCAAAATGGAATATACAACAATCTTTTCACCTCGATGCAGGATTCAACAACCATGCTAACCCAGAATTACTACAGTGAATCAATCCTCACTCTGGTCACTTAACTGTTATTTTAGGTTCATAGGTTCATAGAATGATACTAGGCTATTGGCCTGGAGGCCCTTATAAGCCTAGTCAAGAATTTCGCTCATGTTCCCTCAAAGTCAGCACCTGTTTCCCCTGTGCAGCAGGAACACAGGTGGGATCCCATGGGTTTATTTTCTGTGTCCATCCAGTCATCCAGGTTCCTCTTAAAGAGGGCTAGAGAGGTACTCTGCTTGACATGGTGAGAGAGTCTATTCCACAGACGGGGGAATCTTTGGGAAACAAATCTATTCCGCCAACAAGGTCTATTAAGGTCACACACCAGGTTAACGCCTTGCATGTGGGTTGCACAAATAGAGTTTGTCTTACAGATATGCAGCGACGCCATCAAGGCTGGGTCTGAAATGGCCTTGTATGCCAGACACAGGTCACTTCTAAGCAGTTTGTATGAGACTGAGTAGAGGAACAGGGCTTTTAGCCTATCTATATAAGATAGGTGTTTGAGACCCTGGATTTTCCTGGAACCTCTATGGTCTCTCCAACTGCTGCATGTGCTTGGTAAGGTACATGCCAAAGGGGCATTGTACTCGATAATGGGTCTGATAAGGAAGGAGTACAGGGATGTTATGACCTCTTTGTTCCTGGATGAAATACCCTTATTTATGAGGTGGGCCATGTAGAAAGCCTTCTGCGCAACGGAGGCAATATGGTGGTCAAAAGTCAGGTTGCTATCAACCTGGGTGCCCAAGCCCTGCATGACGGATTGCATGATAGTACTTTTTTATTAATGTGATAATTAATGGGGATGACATTTTCCCCAAAGGGGATAATGATGCATTTCTTGGCATTCAGTTTGAGGGCATGCTTCTGGCACCAGTCAATAGTTTGGGTAAGGCCCTCTTGGAGGATGTTCACATCACTAGGGGAATTTAAGACAGTGTCCAGCTTGCAGTCATCTGCAAACTTGGTCAGCCACAGACCACTTTCTCTAACTTGCACCATGAAGTAACTGAATGCTGGACTAAATCCACTTCACCTTTTTCTGATGCAGAGATGAAGTTTAATACTTTCTCTTCAGCTGACACTGCTGATGTGTTTAAAATTGCTACCTTACCCCTCTTGGCAAACATGCAAGGAGAAGCATGCATACAGCTCACTGCATTGGGAAGGTGGGGCTCAGGCCTGTTTGTAAACTGCGAAGATGCACATGTTCAGAACCTTCAGTTTGTCACAGAGAACTTAGAAGCATAATGTGTCAAACTCGTCATCTAGAAAGAACAACCTATTTGGCATTTGCCTGAAATGGCCCATAGTTGGTCAGGTCTCAACAATGAAGTGACTTATCACCCAGTCAATTGTTGCATGAAAAGAGAATGTATAGCAAAGGAGAAGAACATGGACTTGCACAAAGGGGGTCTATCAAATGCCTGAGATAAGAAAGGCCAAAAAAAAGAAACAAAGAAACGATAGCTCAGTAACTAAACAGAATACCATTAATTTAAGGTAAGAAGATAAGGATTTTAAGAGTAAATGTTATTGATGGAAGAGAGCAGCAGCCCATGAGAAGTAGACACCTAGGTGAAATGTGCAGGTTGTAGAATCAAAGTATGGCTTGTAACTTATCGGGGATTATGGAGTACCAGTATGACCGGAGAAATAGGTATGGAAGATGAACAGATTAGCAGTAGCTGAAAGAATGGAAATGGCAGAAAGAGAAGAAATTGGTTAGTGTGATGATAGTGAGAATGCTAAAGAAAGAGATTTGAGAAGATAAAGGGAGTCGTACAACCAGAGGAAAACAAAAAAGAAGGTCAAGTTTTGTGCAATGAGAAAGACATTAGTGGAAGTAATGAGAGGGTATGGAACAGAAGCAGTAGGATGACAAAATATGGAGAAAACCAGCAACAGAAAGACTAAGTTCAAGGAACAAGGAAGGTCAGAGGCTAAGGAACTGCAGAAAGAGCAGTAGCTAAGGAAAAGATGGCAGCATAAAAACAGGAGATAGAGGGGCAGTAAAAGAGAAGAAGGGGGTTTGCAAGTGAAGATGTAAGGAGGCCTCATATGAGAATTGGGAGGGAAGGTACTTAAAGGTGACCAAGAAGGAACTGAGGGCAGAAGATTTAGCCAGAAGAAGGTACAAGGGCGTGCATATTGTACAGAAGGATTCTATCATAAGAAGATTCAGATGATGAGAAAGCAATGCTAGATCTAGTGGGAACATCCCCATGGCTAACACAAGCAATATTAGGCCAGGTAATAATCTCAGTGGTCACAAAAGGCAGCATTAACTCACACATGGTACATGTATGAGTAATGATTTCATAGTGACCATTGAAGTAGCAGTAAGGTGATAAGAAGCTAGTGTGAAGGAGCATGGAGTTAGGCCATAGGGTATCCTTCTCTGAAGTCTGAAGTTGCTACAAGCCTGCTGTGCTAGGCAGGATAGGATAGAGTAGTACATGTGTTACAGTGGGGGAGGAAGCACTAACAGCAGGCCCTGAAGGTGGGACAGGTTACATGTTAGCCCTCAGCGAACATTCATATAAAAGGAGGAATGAAAAACATATCATACTGAGGACACCTTTATAATAAGTATGAAGGGGAGGCCAGAAAAGGGTAGGTAGAGGAAGAGTATAAAAAGAGATGATGAAATAATGAAAACAGGCACAGTATGGACATGCTAGGTAGAAAGGGACAGTAGGAGATTGGTGAAAGAACCTGCAGGTGAATCTTCCTTAATACCAGGACCTTGGGGTGAATAGCAGAGCTGCTGGCCAGCATGCCAGAAGGTGAGTCAGAGGTCACAAGAACTACTAGAATTGTGGTAACAACAGAAGGAACAAGACATAATGTATAGATATAAAAATGTAAGGAGGGACATAGACTGGCAGGATTTTGGGAGAGGGCAACAGTCTGCATAGGAATAGGATTGATTTCTGTGCAGTAGAAAAGGAGCAGGAGTGGGAGAAAAAGGAAGGTGTGGAAAAGGTGTAGCCTTTTATTGCCAGGCCATCTGGATGTAAAGAGGCAGATGGCAGAGATAGTGAACAGAAGTAGCCTATAGGACCTCCAAATGCAATCAGAAGGGAGAGTGACATAATCAAGAGTAGAATAATAACATGGACAGAAATGAAGAACAGACTTGCTGTAGTGTAGGGCTTCACTTCAGTTGCCCAGACACTAACTGGATTATTCCAACCTCCAAGTTATGAAAGGAATACAAGACTTTGGAAATAAGAGACCAAGAATAATTTGGAACACAGGTAAAGACAGATCTAAATTAAGGTGCAGTTGTAGATATAGTTCTGTACAGGAATGAGAAAACAGTATATGTCAACAGCCTTCTTCTCAGTGGTGACTATAACATTGTATGGTACAATACTGAGGAAAATATGGCAAAATAAAGTAAAGATAATAGTACAGTAGAGAGTCGATTATCCAAACTAATTGGGACCAAGGGTAGTTCGGATAATCAAACTGTTCAGATAATCAAACATACATTGAATTGCATAAAACATTTCTCAAATCTTGTTTTTTCTGCACTCAGGGAATATACTTTTTAACCATTCAGCAAGTCTAGTGGACAATAAAGAATATTTTTTCACACACAAGCAGGCTACATGTTCAATAAACATACACAAGCTGATACGTATAACATTTACATATTCAGACTTTATGATTTTTCCTACCAAAAAAATTTGGAGGACTAGATTTGGATAATTGACTGTTCCGATAATCAATGTTCGGATAATCAACTCTCTACTGTATTTAGACTATTGGATAGAATACAGTCATCATCATCTTCTTTCAGCTGTTCCCATTAGGGATCGCCACAGTGGATCATCTGTTTCCATTTCTTCCTGTCCTTTGCATCTTGCTCTGTCACACCAACCACCTGCATGTCCTCTCCCACCACATCCATAAAACTTATCTTAGGCCTTCCTCATTTCCTGTTACCTGGTAGCTTCATCCTTAGCATCTTTGTCCCAATATACTTAGCATCCCTCCTCAGCACATGTCCAAACCTTCCAACCTGGGCTGACCCTCTAAAATACTTATTTCTAATCCTGTCCACCCTCGTTACACCCAGTGCAAATCTTAACATCTTTAACTCTGCCACATCCAGCTCTAACTCCTGTCTTTTTGTCAATGCCACTGTCTCCAACCCATATAACATAACTGGTCTCACTACCCTCTTGTAGACCCTCCCTTTCACTCTTACTGGTACTCGTCTGTCACAAATCACTCCTGACACTCTTCTCCATCCACTCCATCCTGCCTGTACTCTCTTCTTCACCTCTCTTCCACACTCACCGTTACTCTGAACTATTGACCCCAAGTATTTAAACTCATCCACCTTCACCACCTCTACTCCTTGCATCCTCACCATTCCTCTATCCTCCCTCTCATTCACACACATATATTCTGTCTTAGTCCTGCTGACCTTCATTCCTCTTCTTTCTAGAGCATATCTCCATCTCTCCAGGGTCTCCTCCACCTATTCCCTACTCTCAATACAGATCACAATGTCATCTGCAAACATCAGTGTCCACGGGGATAGAATACAGTAAGGTGTTGAAATAGTGTAAAAAAGCAGGATGTAAAGGTGAGATTTAAACATAGATAAGTTTTATGAACTGTGAAATGAGTGGTATGGAATGCCATAGTAGAAAGCTGTGCTGTGGATATGACTAATCTAGAATTCCATAAGGCTTTTGATTCAGTCTTGCATGGAACAATTCTAGAGACATGGAAGAATGTGATAGTATAATGAATGTTCATTGAATGGGATAGAAACTAGCTTTCAGGAAGGGGGAAGACAATAATGGTACATTTGTCACAGGGAGCAGGAATATATTCCCAAGGATATTGTGTTTTGATGCCTGTTGGGGTGGTACCTTTTTTTACAGCACAATAAAGTGCTACAGCAGCAGATACAGCAGTGCCTCCATTAACAATTCCCAAACGGGGTTACAGAGCTATGTAGCAATGATGTTATATAGAATAGAGCACACACTAATAGTGATGATATACAGACTAGGGTATACAGGGGGGACGTGGAGGTGGAGACAGACATGTTGCTGTAGGCTGCAATAGCTTGCAAATAGCTGTAGGTTAGTAGGTGTATATTCCAGATTGCATAGGACAGACTAGAAAGGGAATTAGTCTCAGTCCTGTTGCAGTGGACTCCCATGAGTGTGGCACAGTTATAGTTCTACATAAACCAGAAGTTTAGCAGTTGTGTGGCAAATGTGTCAGCTGCCCCAGATGCATGGTGTTAGTGGGGTACAATGTGAAAGTGTAGTTTCTGTATTCTTATTTCTGTTACTGGAATTTTTTGAATGCTAGTGCACAAATAAGAAATCCAGTTCAGTATCAGCCTTAAGTGCTTTGTGTCTGGTAAAGCTGTAAAGCCTTTTTCTACACATGTAATTGGCTTGCTACAATTTAAATGTGTACTTTTTTTCCACACTAAGTCAAGAGTTGAGGGGGGAAGAGAATCTGACTTGTAGTGGCAAACTAAAGGAGCAGACAGACCCCTTGGCTGGGTGCCAGACTGGGAACATGGCACCAGATACTAGATAAGCAAGTTCTGGCTCCGACAGGAATATAAGATATACCCTGTATAGTGCAGGTGTATATGATGTAGGTAAGCACAGTATGGAACAAAAGTGTTAATATATGTGCATCTCAATGATGGCAAGGTATTCACAGCCTAGTATTCTCATGTACTTGACAGTGCCATAGTATTGAAGACCATTATCTACTTCCTATGGGCTCTATCCTGTGGAATAGCTGCTTCTGTGCTGTCAGATGATATTTCAAGCTGCTAAAATACATCCTCTTGTGCTGATTCGTTGCTGTGAATTTTGATGACAAACATAGTGGGCCAACCATGAAAGACCTTTAAAGGCTTGATTCCATTGGTATCTATGTATCACTGTGTTCACCGAAGTGCAGAAATGACATAACATGTAACACCATTCTGCTGCTTGTCATGGACATGCTTTGCACATTTCCTTATTCAGAGGCCATGCAGGTATGTACATTGCATTTCTAAGGTGACCTAGTAGCAGTTCATGGTCTTTTGTATGGCATAACTCTAAGGCTGCCATTTTACATGGCCATGGATTCATGGCTATGGCTGCCAGGGCACAATGGACAGCACCTTCCGGGTGTGTTAAGGAAAGCAAGATAGCACTATTTTAACTGTACATCCAATTCAGGAAGCAGCTGATGGGACCATGAGTAGTTCCATTTTCTAAGGCAGATGTCTGGAAAAATCTGACAGACCAACTGACCAAGTAAAATCATTATCCCCTACAGAGCTCAGCGGTGCATGCACTGGTGCGATGGTCTTCACCACCACCACCCTCAATATCTTTGGGCAGGGAAGCAGAAAAGAGGCAGGGATGCCCCAAATGGTATTATAAGTGATTGCCACTCCTGTAGTCTGTCATACATCTGTTAGTAACCTTTTTTTCTTTTTTTCTGTTCTGTTCCTGTTTTCCTTTTTTTCCTCCTGAGAGATTCCAGGATATACCTGATTGGCTCTGCCAGTGACTATATGTTGTATGTGCTGTAGTTTACAGATGTGTGCATTGTGGTACAGTGTCATTTTGTGATATGGGCACATGGTACTGTTTTTGTTGGCTTGTGTCTACAACTTCATGTTATTACTTCATTGTACCTAGTTGTCATAGTGAAGCTGCTTCTCCTCCATAATGTGTATCACTATCCTAGCTGTGGGAATGCTGTTCTGATTCTTCTGATTCTGCATCATTGCACGCATACACACACACACACACACACACACACACACACACACACACACACACACACACACACACACACACACTCACACACACACGCACACACGCACACACGCACACACACATACACACACACACACACAATGGAGCTCTGACATCATCTCAAGCTTGTAAATGTATACCATGTGTATGCAGAGCTGTAACTTTGCACTGGAATCAGTATCTCAGTCATATCTTCATGCTATATGTGGTGGCTTGCACTCCTCTCTTGTCTTTCAGCACTGGCAGAGAAAGAGAGAAGAATGTTGTCATGTTTCACAGGTGGCAACAGACATTACTGGCACAGCATGGTTGGTGTCATCCTGTATCCATATCCTTACTCTGTTCACTGTATGGCTATAGGTCATTATCACTTATGACACCCTTCCTTTTTGTTTACCTTTTGCACTATGGCACACCTGGCCAGAGATGGATCAGCCCCTAACCACTCTTGCCTCAGTCAAGGCTGCTACTGGAGCAGGTGAACAGGTTGAGAGTGCCTCACCAGAGGAAGATTTTAGCACATCTCAGGTATGTAGCTTGCCCCAAATGCCTGCCATAATTTAACTGGGTTGTGTGATGGAGGTGGCATTTGTACAGGTAAAGGTACAATGAATTGCCAAGCATTGACCCCACTAACAGAGTGTTTCAGACTCCCTGAACTGGCTGCCTAATGCAATTTGTCCCCCCGGTGCAGACATGGTCCATGCTGCCAGCCACTAGGACCATTACCACCATGTGCTGGGACCCAAAAGTATTCCTTTAGACTGTTTGTCAGCCGGCATGCTGCTTGTACTTCATCCTGTCCTAAGCCTTTTATGTGTCCTCTGTTTGTCTATTTATGTTGTACCTCCCTGTCCTCTCCTTATGTATGTTATTGTCCTCATTTTGTCTTATTGTTCACCTGTATTCGTGTGCCCCTTAGTCTGCCTCTCCATTAGACCTTTCACCACTTCCCTTCTCCCACATCTGTGTAAATGGTAAGACTGCTCTTTTGACCTTTTTCCATTTCCTCTTAGCTATGTAGATCTGCTTCAATTATAATGTTTGCTTTATTCCTCTGCTGCCTTATTCAAGCACAGACATCCTCTGGCTTATGTAGTACATTCCTTCGTAATTATTCATGCATTTTCTGTTACTGCACTGATCCTTCCCTCTTTTGCATAAACATTCCAACACCCTGAAACACGTTCATAAATCCCAGCCTTCTTCAATGAATCATTTTTACTGAGAAAGTGTAACTCTCTGAAACCTAGTAATTGTTAAAGTTCCTTACATTTCCCCCTTCCTAGCTGTCCTCCAGGAGGATGATTCTTAAGTCTGGTGTGAAATGACGTTTGGCAAAACAATTCAGCATTTGGAACCCCCCCCCCCCATCAAAGTTATCATGGTCATTCCAAAACTGGGATATCAACGGGTGCATTTTGGAGTCACGGTGACAAATTGATCCTTGTTCGTCATAGACATTATCTGCATTCAGTATGACCCTGCACATTCCATACTTACATTGTCCTGCTACTTCCTGACACTACTGCCTTTTTAAATTATTGTCATAGCAATAGTCAACAAGTGGTACAGTTGTCTGCTTGCGCCATTTTGTGATTTTTTTTTTTCTTTTGCATTATGTAGGAAGTAGAGAACTACTGAACCTCTTTGTATCTTAGAAAAAGTGGACATGAAACATTTCTCATTCACCCTTGAGGCTAATATTTGATTTTATTCAAAGTAATGATGTTCGTATGCATATGGGGCCAGGGGATGTACAGCTTAAATCTACCATAATAAATTCAGCCAAGCCTGATTATTTTTACATGTACTGTTCATTCCACCTTGCATTATTTTGAAAATGCATAAAGTAAATAATTTTTGTTTGTAAGTTTTTCACCCACCCATTGGATAATGAAAATATTTTACTTGAAGGCCAAGTCCCAGCAGTTTACCTTTTTTTTTTTTGCATTAACTTCTTCTTTTAGTGGAATTAGAAGTAGATTATGAAATGTAATCTATAAGTCAATAAATAAATAAATACAATTAATGACTTGGAGGGGGGGACCAGCTGACCAGCAGTAGAGCAATACACCTGCTAAACAATCATTTAAATTAGTAAGATTCAGCACCCCTTGATACCAAGATTTTCTTTCCTTCCCTGTTTTTTTTTTTTTTTTTTTTTTTGGGGGGTGTGTAGACTTCCCAGTACTTGTAGTTTCTTACTTTTAGATATACAAGAAAGTGAATATGTTTTAATTTGTTAATATTTCAGGCTCATATCATAACTTTCACTTTTCTGCTAACACTGCTGCATCTTTCATGAAAAAAACTTCCTGCATGATACTTCAGCTTACTCGAAGAAATGATCATGAGACTTTGCCATTCAATAGGTAGTAGTTAGTCATTCATTTATTCAATTTTCTGTAAGCTAAAAATATGCACTGCTGCTCTCTGCAACTCTACTGACTTTTGGACTCTACTTGGACAAAAAAAAATGCATTATGCAGAAAATTGGGAAGGTACCTGTGCAGTAATGGCCTCTATAGGCCTAAAAAAATCATTAGTCTGGGAAAAACATGCAGAACAGTATAAAAGAATCAGGGCTGTAGTCAGCTGAGTAAAGGATAACATTTTTTTTATTCACTCCACAAAGAATTAGGGTAATTTGACTAAACCTATTAAGAATCTAAACTAAAAAACTGCAGTGTGCACAAAATCTGTTTTTTAAAAGAAACAGTGTTTTACCAGACCTATATTTTCTGTGAAATGTTTAGAAAGGTAAATCTACACCACCTCAAGCTAAAGGTTAACAGAGTAGAGTGTCTAAACAATGAAAGATATACCCCCAGATTCACGAATCCTCCATGTAAGACTAAATAAGTCTTACTCGGAAACTGCAGTTGAACGGTATGATGTCAGCGTGCCATGCATATTCATGAGGGCATGCTGACTCCACTCCAAGTCTAACACGGACCATGCAGGAATGCAGTGGGCGTGTCTGACTGCCGAGCAGTCCAAAGGTCCACGCCCCTGCAAGTGTCTGAATTGTGAAATATCAACACACATGAGCGAGTCCGCTCAAATGTCTACATACCCAACACTACACTTCCTCACATTGTAAACCCCCAGTACAGTTATAAAAAGTAAAACATTTAATTTTTTTTTCTAATTCCCGATATAGCTGCCCGTATTTGCTGGTGTTTGTGTGGGTGTGCCCATTGCATAGCTGCAGTTAGCAATTTCGACATTGAAGAGCATAATAAGGAATGTTTATGCAAATTAAGCCAAATAGAAATAGCATAGTGGTAGAGCCTTCGCACAAAAAGGAGACATGCACAGTTCGAGTGGCACCACTCCCCATTCTATTTTATGTTTTAAATTAGTATATGAAATAATTCCTGAGATATATGAATAAAATATTACTAAAAAGCATTGAAATATCCTATGTATCAGTGAACAAAATGTATATTTATAAATATAAGAAGGATCCTGGCATATAATTGCCTGTAGTTAAGCAGCACTTTACCCAGCGCCATATAGTTGCCCATAGCTAAATAGTGCTTTACCCAGCGCAATATAGTTGCTCGTAGTTAAGCAGCACTTTACCCAGCGCAATATAGTTGCCCGTAGTGAAGCAGTGCTTTACCCAGCGCAATATAGTTGCCCATAGCTAAGTAGCGCTTTACCCAGCACAATCGGTTTGAGCGGAGGTGCGCACTGCACCAACCAGTGCACCGTAGGGCAATGTGGAGCAACGTAGAGCAAAGTTGCCTAAACACAGCCACACCCCCTAGCCTGTCTGGACAGTAGCAAAATAAAAAGCAATGACAAGGTTTGAACCCAGGACACTGTGCACCATAATCAAAGTACTGAACCACTAAGCCATGACAGCTTAGGATAAACAGCCACTGTCAACATACATATACTTATAAATGGTAGATTAACCATTGCTAAGCAGGTCTGCAGTCAGCCGAGAATTTTCAAAAATGGCCAATCACAAAAAAGTGCGGGAAATGCGGCATATTTAAGCTCCATAGGCGGGAATACTCACCATGACCGATTGTAGCTCTCATCTGCAGTCAGAATGGCTGGTGCTGGAGAGGGCACATTCTTTCGAGCGCAACGCTGGGGCATCGAGGAGTCAAAATACATGGTTTGGCTCCTTGTCCACCGTCATGAGTCAAGACTCTTGCAGGGCCAGTTCCAAGGGATGGAGTACAAAGCAGAGGCTTGGAACCGGTTAGCTCATGATCTCACCAGTGCCACAGGCGTCCCTCGGACTGGTGAGCAGGTCCGTCACCACCATGCAGACCTGAAGAGACGGAAGCAGGACCTACTGAACCGATGGATACAGGAGGCCCGTGGGATGCAAGATGCCTCACTACTGAGTAGGTAGCCATGGAATGAAATGTGTAAGACATGCTAATTTAGTCTATATAATGGATAAGTATGTCTCAATATCCCTTCATTTACTTCACAGCTGCAGGTGTCCGTGCTGCGAATCAGCAAGCCTATGCAGATAGGCTGCTAAGGCTGCGCCACCAGGCAGGTTACTAATTATTCTGCATGCATTGTTATATAAAATAGGTGAGAGAGCCTGAAAAAAAGTGTTGTAGCCCAATAATGCAGCCATAAAAATCCCTGAATAATTCCTCTGCATGTACTGTTTTATAAAATAAGTCAAGAGAGCCTGAAAAAGAGTGTAGTAACCCATTAATTAAGGTAAAATAAGTCTGGAATAATATCTCTGCATGTACTGTCATATAAAATAAGTGAGCGAGCCTGAAAAAGAGTGTTGTAACCTATTAATAAAGGTATAATATGTCTTGAATATGCCTTCCGTATGCACTGTAATATCAAATAAAGGAGAGAACCTGTAGAAAAGTGTGTAATGTAATTAATAAGGGTATAATACTTGGAGTGTGTCTGTGTCACTTACTTTGAAATGTTGTTGTATCCTTGCATTATATAAATAGTACTGTTGTATTAAGTGCTGTCAACCCACAGATGGGTAGCCCCATATAAAGTGGATGATGGAAGTGCCAGTAGCTGTGAAACATATATACAGTCCTCAACAGTCGGTTAATGGCTGGCATGCATAGGTAAATCTGGCACACGAGTAGCTTGTTAATGTGTTCCCCAGAAATGTGAGTGTGCTACACGAAATGTAGGGTTCTGTAGAAATGTAACTGAAAATGTCACGTGAACACATCCAGATATGTAGATATATAAATATAAATAAAATAAATAACTATGTAGCAGTAACATCTGCATCTTGGACAGTTAGTATGTCAGATATAGGTCAGGTATATAATGAACTAGCCAAACTCATTACACAACCTAATGCATGTTGCCTAGTGTAATAATACATGTAGGGGATACACACCTGCAGTCAATAGGAATGTAGTGTAGACTAAAAGTACTTATAAGATGTTAATGGAGGTATCTTTTTACACCCTACTGTATGTGCATAAACAATGCAATTCTACACCTCAATGGGTATGTCTAATCTCAAAACATTTGTTGGGACATATGTCCTATTGTTCTATAAATACCTGCATTTACTTTGATGCATGTGCCCTGTTCAAACAACACAATCTTGGTGGCCTGTTGCCACCAATCATTCCTGCATGCTGTTGGAATGTCCACTATAGTTCAATATATGCATGTGTTATGCTTGCTGTTCAACTGTTGGAACCCTGGTGTGTTGGGTTAATGGGAATATTACTGCATGCTGTTACAATTAATTTGGAATGCTGTTGTTTATGTTGTAATTAAACATACCTAATCACAGAACGTATGGGAAGGCCAGTCCCAGCGGACCCATCTGTCCCTCCTCATCTGGCGATTGCACCTGGCACCAGCAGGTCCAGTGCCCAGCCCGGGCTCCCCTCCTCCGTTGGTCCTGTGCCACCTTTGGGTGGAAGCGCTGCAGGGGATGGGGCTCATCCCCCCGTGCAAGCGTGAGCGGAGAAGGGCCACCTGTCACCCTCCGAAGAGTCCGGGCTGTGGTGCATAGGGAGATCCAGTGTTCAATCGTTGATCCCCTATGCCAGCTTGAGGCGAGAGCGGCGCTACTCATGGGTGAGCCTGCCCCTCCTACGCAGCCCCCAGCACAGCCACTCTCGGGGCTGTGAAGGTGCAGTGGTGACTGCCCAAGGGTGAGGATCTCAGTTCCACTGTTACCATCTGTGGGCTCATGGGCTTGCGATTTCCAAACATCCGTCCCCGTCAATTGTGTTCACCCACCCCATGTGTCATACTCCGCCCCTGTATGCATATTGTTTGTCTTGTCTGTGTACCTCCTCAACCTACCTCCCCAAATATACCCACTTCCTCTACCTCACTTACCACTCTCACCTGAAAAAAGAAAAAAAAGGGCAATCTGTTCCCACAAAAAAATAATTACGCCCCATACATAGCTGCCCATTTCGCACACATGTCCGCTGGACATGTAAACTGATAATTATAATTGGCAGTACAACATACTTTGCTGTCCTCACCCCTCTCTCAGGGGTGGAAGGTTTCAAATTTCACTCCAAATTTATTGCATATGCACAGCTGTTGCTGGCAAAGAAATGGGCAGCTATGAACCTTCCCTACACCCTTCCTGCACATCCTGAGCTTGTTTCCCTACTATCATTCCCTCTTTGTGCCCCCTTTTTCACCACTTTCCTATCTCCCCATTTTCTTTTCTTTCAAAGAAATTAGTGTGGGGATTAGCGGGAGTAAGCACTTTTAAGCAGTAGTTCGTGGGTTTGAGCAAGTGTGCACATGTGTGCGCTTAGCTAAGTATTGCTAAGCGTCACGCAAACCTGTGCAAACCCGCTTACAACTGCTTAAAAATGCCTTAGTCACTCTGCATAGCAGGGCCCTTATTCTGCTGAGCAGCAAAATAAAACACCTCTGTCAGTCTCGAACCCCGGACCTTGGACACACTACACTGCATGAAGTACCACTAAGCCACAGTAGATATACAACTAGTTGGTGCTGTAATAAATATATCATGCATTACAATGAGTGAATGTAATGGGAAAATAGGAATGTCGTAACACCAATCTTGTTCTGTGGATCTTTACCAGCAGTTGCTGCGGAATTGCATGACATGACTGTGAAAAGAGAACCAGCCATTCTAGCAGGAAATAATGTTAGTGTAGCACTTTACAAACCCCACACAGTATCAGAGCAGGATAAACACTGGCATATTTGAATAGGGCAGAGGCCATACTTCCCAACTGTGACTGCTTTTCAGGGATGTCCCTGATTCATAAACAAATGTTAGCTTTGTCCCTCAGAATCCCTCTGAAAAGTACGAGTAGGTCGAAAAGTGGGGAACTACACTTAATGAATAATGTCAATAAGTAAGAGTACACACTGCATGCACATCAGAAAAGGTGTATTAATACATATGCTCTGATTCTCTCACAGTCTCAACTTAATGTCTGTAATATATTACAGGTGCACACCACTTATATGTACCTTTCCCTGAGGCTGTTCAAATATATACCTGAGTGTATCAGAGGCCTGGCAGAGGCAGAAACACACAGGCATTTCAGCTTTTCTGCTGTTACACACTCTGCAAATAGCTTTGGAACGAGTCCCACAAGCATACCCTTATGTAGGAGTACAACACAGAAATATCAAAGGGTGTAGCCATATACTGGTAGCAACCAACTGTGACAATGCCATTGTTCCAGTGCAGAAAAGACCGGTGTGGTGCACAGACAAAGAATAATAGGCTAACCTCTGGCTACTATCTGGATATGTCCACAAGTGGGAGCAACACAGACAGACTACTTGCCTTGTTAGACTAACAGGTACACAGCAACCCTGTATGTTCAGCAAGATAAACATCACACAATAATATTTGAAATCCAAAAACGTACCACGGAGCCCTTGTACCAGCAACAACAAGTATATATAATGGTCTCTATACTTCTGCACCCCTACCCAAAAGAACAATATACCTGTGTATTCAGGCTCTAACAAGGATGTAGGTAGGCATACTCAGTACTGAAATGTGTCCAGTTGTCTTGAGCAACCCGTGTTAATGTCAACACAAATAAACAACAAACTGTTCAGAAGTGAGGTAATTAATATTTACAGTATAGTAGTTCACAAACAGTTCATGTGCCAGAGGAATACATTGCAATAACTACTTTTGTATGCAGTTAATTGTCTAATTAGAAAATAATGTACATACTCCCATGTATCTTGTGTCAGCATTTGGAGGAGTGAGTAAAATTCTACACTAACAAGTGTGTAGTAGAAGCAGCAACATTCAGGTTTGAGTACAACATGCAAATCACTGGCTACAACCCTAGCTTCAGAGATAAGAAGTATAGCAACCTTCTGACTGACACAACGGTGTCCACAGCAAACAAGCATGGGCCCCACTTTGGAAAGCTGAAAGGGCTACGCCTACCTAACCTAGCATTTTATAGCAGTGGGCTGCTATGACAGTGAGTACTGCAATTACCACACAGCAGGCTGCATGCAATTAGTACATGGTGGACACCAATTGGTAAAAGAGGCCATCACATGCACATACCTAGAAAAGCAGGCTGTACTTGCTGTCTACACATGCAGTAATCTCACTGCAGCAAGAGAGAGAGAGAGCGAGACAGAGAGACAGAGACTGAGACACAGACACAGACAAAGACAAAGAGACAGGAACAGAGAGACACAGAAAAAGAAAGCGCAACAGACAGAGGAAAATAAATAAATAAATAAAAATATTTTCTTTAAAAACAAACGGAACACAGCAATACAAACGAAAGGTAAGTAACACATATGTATTTGCTGGCATGCAGTAGATGTTTATGAAGAGTACTCTACATACAGTGAATCATCCATATGTGGCAGCTGCACGTATCTCTCTGTATCTGTACATGTGCATAGGGCAAGGGACATACTGCAACTGTTTGTGAAGGGTGTACATATATACGTTGTTGAAGGTTGTTATGTGCCTATTTCTATGTAGGTTGTAGTGTGTGGCAAAGAAAACAGCATGCAGTACTGGTATATGACATGTGGTGGTTAAATGCTGTGGGTATGCTCTGTCAGTTTTGTAGTGTTGTAGTCAGTGAGGCCTGCTAAAGCTACATGGGCTGAGGACACCTTCAATGCAGTCTGCACAATACTGTGCAATATTATTACATAACTGTATATCTCACAACTGTCGCATAAGTGATATTCCCACCATGAATAGTGGACTGTATATGTGCCTATATGTACATCTATATGTACAGCAATGGATGTTTATATGTATGTGTGTATGTATGTGTGTATATATATATATATATATATATATATATATATAGATATATATATATATATATATATATATATATATATATATATATATATATATATATATATATATGTATATATATATATTTATATATATATATATATATATATAGATATATGTAGATATGTAGATATATGTAGATATATATAGATATATGTAGATATATATATATAGATATATGTAGATATATATAGATATATATATATAGATATATAGACATATATATAGATAGATATAGATATATATAGATATGCAGATATATATATATATATATATATATATATATATATAAATATATATAGATAGATATATATATAGATAGATAGATAGAGGGAGAGAGACATGGGGCATACTTACTGCGACAGGTGCCTGGCGACCAAGGTATGGACTGAAGCTCAGTGTTGACACTGCAGTGCCATCCTTTCTTGCCAGAACACTGTACCCATTAACTACCAGATAGGTGGTAGTCTACCTAACACTGAAGGTGTGATAAGGGAACATGGGACACAGGTGGACAGTAGCCTCCCCCTTGATAATCACAGTGCCACACTGGTCATGTTCTCTGTCTATGTGGTACATGTCATCATAAAAGGTGTGTCATCTAGGGAAATATAGGTCAGTGTTCCCCTCTACTTATCACACTTGAAACCCATTAGAGAGTACAATGCCAACTACAGCAACTGGAAAGGCTACAGACATACCTCACAAAGAGTAATACTGGCCTCAAACAGATACCTTATGCAGACCGACTCACAAAACCACAGCTACACTGGGTTGCATAGCGCCTACCCAGAGGTGACCTCTGCCTAACATACTGAGCTATGTCACACCCATAGCTGTTGGACATCCTCCACATAAACATATTCCACATAAACATATTACAATCCCTCCCAGATACAAGCTCTAAGGCCCTACATTTTGTCAGCTCATTAAATAGCACATGCTGGAGGGATAGAGTCCTAACTCAGAGACATGTCATACTCTGGAACAAACCACCTGTCAATAGCAAACAAAGCTCCTCATTAGCAGTTGTCATAAATACTCCTGTTGATTGTTTGGGAGATAGGAAATACACCCCGGGAATCACCTCTGTGGCTCTGGTTAACAGGGGCAAGTGAAATTAAATTACATGTGTGTCAAAGGCCAGGGTAGCGTATGGCTAGGCTGCTGTAGGCCCTAGGGCCAATAGCGTATTGCCTACCCATGACACGATGCACACACACATGTACTTAGTGCAATAATTGCTATGTGAGGTTGACTGAGTGTGATGGTGAATGCGTTGGTGAATGTGTGCAAGGTCTGTAAAGGTGTGATAGCTTAGTGTGAAATTGTTTCTGTCATGGTAGTATGTGTCCTAGCTGTGATCCCAGCAAAAGATGTGTATGCTATTGCTAGGCAGAAAAAGTAGTATGGCATACAGTGTGACGCAGTCCCTTGTTGTCGACTGTGGTGTCCCATTGTAGACTAAAGCAATACATGTATGCTTAGTGAGTGGCACTACTGGTGAATCCAACTCCCATATGAACTGTAGTACAACCTGAAGCTGTAGGCCTAAACAGTACAGTATGGTGTATGTTTACATTGCTTGGAAACACTGTTTTGTGTGTTCCCTGTAGTCCTCACAGATTACATACCTCAGGCATAAGGTTTTGTAAGTAGTGACACACAGTACTGTATGGTATACAGGTAAAGCTCATCTGGTTTGGCATACAGTTGTATGTTATATGTATGTCTGATGTGTGTGTAATTATGCCTATACCATGCCCTCAATCATATCTGCGTTACAGGGTATACGTGTGTATCTAGCACAGCAGTATGCCACCTATATCAACAACTGTGCACATATGTTAGGCAGGGGTTTGGCATCAAAGACTACTGTGGTATACTGGTAATACTGTAACTGTACTTTACATTCATTGCAATGGAAGCCATCTTTCTTCATGCATTATCTTGATATATACCTCCTGTGGCTAGGTGGTGCATTGTGTCACATACAGTGTGCCATGTACTGTTGTATAATCTTACATACTGGTTTCACTTTGTTGCTGTGCAGAACATGGTTTAATATATAGAACTTGCCAGGCACTGTCAGGCAGCTGTGGGCTGAGCACTGATATGTGGTATTAAAAGTGTGTATCTACTGACAGCCAATAGGTTGCTATATATGGCATTTCATTGATATCTGTACTTTAGAATGTTAAGTGTGCCACATGACTTGCTCACAATTATTGTTTTATTGTCTTCCAGGGACATGTCTCACTTTATTTTTATTTTATTTATTTGTAGTTGGTTTACCAGGATAGTCCATTGGGCCAATACGAACTGTTTTCAATGGAGTCCTGCAATAAGCAGGGAGGTTGGTGGTGATACGGATGGAGGGAGGAAGGGAGTTCCATAGGCGTGCCAGGGCAAAGGACAGGAGGTTTTGTCCTGGAGAGTGAGGGGGATTGTACAGCTCTATTAGGTTTTGGTTATTAGATCTTAGAAGTCTTTGTGGCAGGTGCATTTTAAAGGTAGAGCTGAGGGAGGGACAGACGGAGGGATGAAAAATGAGTTTGTGAGCAAAAGTGAGCTGAGTATAGGAGAGATAGTTGGGAAGCTCTAGCCAGTTAAGTTTGTGGAGTGATGCACAGTGATGGGTAGATGATTTGTGGCTAGTGGCAAATTTATCAATTTTATTATAACAAGAGGACAGTTTTGTTTTGAGAGATGATTGTAGGTTTGTTAGGAGAGGGTCACCATAAAGGAGGGAAGGGATGAGAAATGTAGTAGCGAGAGTGAGCTTAGTAGATGTAGTGAGGAATCGATTGTGTCAGTAGAGCATGCCAAGTTTTTGGTGGGTTTTTTTATGTTTAGTTGTAGGTGGCTATTGAATTTAAGCTGGTCATCAATCTGGACTCCTAGTAGTTTGGTTTCAGATACCAGTTCAAGAGGTGTGTTATTCTGGCTAGTGATGGAGAATAGTTTTCTATCAATGGTGTTGGTTTTTGAGGGGGTAAATTCCATAAGTTTGTTTTTTGATGCATTGAGTGCTAGATGATTGTCCTTCAACCACTGTTGTGTGTTAGAGAATGTGTCTTGAGTCAGTTTTAAGAGAGCGTATTGAATACGTTTAGCATGAGGAATTGAGTGGAAGAAATCATTTATGAATATATTGAAAAGGAGAGGACCCAAAATGGAACCATGGGGGACACCAGTGGGTGTGTTTAGGAAAGAGGAAATGGCTTTTTTCCACTTGACAGCTTGTTACCTGTTGGAGATATAGCTGGTGAACCAATTGAGAGAGGAAGGGGATAAGTTTAGGTTAGATAGTTTAGTCAGGAGAAGGTTGTGAGATATAGTATAAAAGGCCTTAGAGAGGTCAAGAAAGAGGGTAGATACAGTAGAGCCAGAATCTCTGGCTTTATTTACAGTTTCCAGGAAGGAAAGGAGGGCAGTCATGGTGCTGTGACCAGGTCTGAATCCGTGTTGTGTGGAAGTTAGTAAGTTATTATCTAGGAGATAGGGAAGGAGTTGAAGATGGATACATTTCTCTAGGAGTTTTGATATAGGAGAGAGGATGTCGCTGGGACGAAAGTTAGTAATATTATTATTATTGCCTCCTTTGTGCAAGGGAATGATGAAAGCCCTTTTCCAGAGTTTGGGTACAAGACCTTCTTGAACAGAGCGATTGATTAGGATGCTGACGGGGAAGGCAATGGCTTTGGCAGCTATGCTGAGGAAGGATGAGGGAATGTTATCGGGTGCATTGGTGCATGGTTTTAGCTTTTGTAGGAGTTTTCTTATGGTAGAAGTAGGAATGGGTTTTAGGGAGAATGGTGGAAGTTGAGAGACTGGAGATGAAGGGGGTGACAAGAGGGGGGATGCAGAAGTAGGGGCTGAGGTGTTATTAGAGAAGGATGAGGTTAGTTTGGAAATAAAGTCTACAAAAAAAGAGTTGAATTGGGTAGCCAGATCTATATCTAGTGCATTTGGGTCTGGGCTTGGGTTTTCTGCTGAGCCAGGTTTTAGGAGGGTAGTGATCCCTTTCCAGAATTTTTGAGGATTGGCTTTATGGTTGTTTTGGAGTAAGGAGACGTAATTCTGTCTATCTGCTGTGATAATCTTTTTAACTGTATTGCGAAGTGTTTTGAATTCATTAAGGGAGGTGGGAGTTTTGTTTTTTTGGTAATGTGCCCAGGTTTTGTCTCTAAGTCGCATGGCAGTTAGTGTGTTTTTTGTTAACCAGGGGGCGGTATTGTTTCTTATTCTTTTGGTTTTTATGGGGGCAAAACTATCCAGCAGTTTTAGGAAAGTTGTATTGAAGTGTGCAACAGCATTATTCAGGGATAGAGTTTTTAGGGGGTTCCAATTTATTGATTTTAGGGAATCTGAGAAGGTTATTGGATTGAAGTTTTTTAGGTATCGAGTGCTGATGTAATTATGAGTTATATGTAGTGGAGATGGAAGGTATCTGGTGAAAATGGGAAGGTGGTCACTGAGGGAATCAGGAAGAGTTCCACTATCAGTGTAGTAGTGTGGGTTTGAGACTAAGATCCAGTCTAGGGTACTGCCACTGGAGAAGTCTTTAGAGGGCCTGGTAGTGAGATTGATGAGCTGAGAGTACTTATATAGGTTGATGTTTAGGGGGTGCGTAGGGGAATGAATGGAAGACCAATTAATATTTGTGTCTCCCATGATAATAGTTTCATTACTGATATTGGTAGAAAGCCAGGATAGGATATCCTCAAGTACTGAGATGTTGTCTCCAGGGGGGATGTAAAGTGAGGTTGTGCAAATGTGTTTGTGTTTATTTAATTGAAATACGGCTAATACTAATTCTGCATTGGAGAAGTGAGGGATGGGTTTGTTATAGGGAGTAATGGATAGGGTTGATGAGTAGAGTGAAGCTACCCCACCACCCTTTTTGTGGGCCCTGTCCTTTCTGATGACAGAGTAGTTTGGTGGTACTATTTCAGCATCTTTTATATGAGGTTTTAACCAGGTTTCGGAAATAGCTAAGATGTCAGGTTTGTTGTGGAGAAGCCAGGCATGGAGGTTGGGGAATTTGTTAGCTATGCTTTGGGCATTTAGAGAAGCTAATAGGATGGATTTAGATGTAGGGGAAGTGGTGTTAGGGCCTGGGTTAGGTTGTATATCTCCAGATAGAAGTATGGTTGTTAGGTGTTGGATTATGCTGATGAGGTGTTTGGATTGCTTTGTTTGTATGCTGTATATTGTCAGATTTGTTTGGATACTGGAGATTAGAGAGGGGCTAAAGAGTTTTTAAGTAGTGCTTAGTTTGTAGTGAAAAAATAGATGGATGTTAATGGGATACAGTCCAGGGGAGATTGAGACAAATGAGTGTAAGTGAGTTGAAGGGAGTGAGCTGGTTGTGTGAAGTAATGGTGTGTGATTTGTGGAGTTGGGTTGGGTACGGTAATGGATATAAGTAAGGTTCAGAAGTAGTAGTAGTTGGATTGAGAATGATATAAGTTTTGTAAGCATGTTGAGGCTTTGATAAAGTAGAATATGCAGTGTAGGGAAAAGGGTTAGAAACAGATATTGTGTTGTTAAATATGAAGAGAATTGTGAGGAGATGGATTATAGGAGATGGGGTATGACGAAGATGGTGGTGAAAGGGGTGGAGTGCAATAGGTAGAGAGTAAGTAGGAGAGGAGTGTGGTACATAGGGGAGGAGGTAGGAAGAGTATGGTGGTGAAAGGGGAGGGGTGTAATAGGTAGAGAGGAAGTAGGAGTGGTTGAGAGGAAGTAGGAGTGGTTAGGTGAGTATAAGTGTAGATGCACTGGGGTAGGTGGGATTTGGGAGTAGGGTAGGGGAGCGGAGTGAGCCCGCAGGGTGAACGGAGTGGGATACACCCAAGGAAGGTAGGCAGGAGGACAGTCTGGTGAAGGCAAGTACAGAGGAAGGTAAGCAGGGTAGTTAATGGGATTCTTGGGGTGAAGTACAAAGGGAAAGGAGAAGACAGATTCCAGAGGTGGAGATGGGTAGAACTGTTGCTTAGCAGTTAAGAGAGAGAAGACTAGTAATATGTTATATTGTAGTGCGTGGGAATGAGTGAGGGAAAAGGGGCTATAGATGGGTAGACACTGCCACCTAGTAGACAGAACCTGAATTAGTAAGGAGAGGAACCACTAAAGTAGATTGATAGGTGCAGGAAGGAAGGCAGCTCTGATATAGGGAAAAAGGAGCCAGGGATGAGGGGAGTTCACAGTAAGAAGGGTATGGCTGCAGGCGATTCTGGCTGGGATCCTTTACTAGCACCAGGCAAGTGATATAATAATTTCTTAAGCAAATTGCAGTAGGGATAGTAGCATGTTACATACTTTCTTTAATCATTTAACTCTCTCTTGTGGGATAAAGATAGGACTGTCCCTGTAGGGAGTCAGGCAAACAGAGTGAGACTTGCTATCCTGAGAATGGCCTTGGATATCCAGGAGGGCTGGGCCAGTAGGCAAAGCGAGCTTAGGAGAAGAAAGTTGAAGAGTTTCTTTAATCCTTTAACTCTCTCTTGTGGGAGAAATATAGGACTGTCTCTGCAGGGAGTCAGGCAAACAGAGTAAGACTTGCTATCCTGAGAATGGCCTTGGGTATCCAGGAGGGCTGGGCCAGTAGGCAAAGCGAGCTTAGGAGAAGAAAGTTGAAGAGTTTCTTTAATCCTTTAACTCTCTCTTGTGGGAGAAAGATAGGACTGTCCCTGTAGGGAGTCAGGCAAACAAAGTGAGACTTGCTCTCCTGAGAATGGCCTTGGATATCCAGGAGGGCTCACCATCGCAACCCTGCGTATTCCCCTGAAGAGGAGGAAATAATCATATCCACCCTACTACAACATCACACCCTGCTGTTCTCCAGAACCAGCCAGGACCAGCACGGGTGCACTGCACTGTGGCAAGATGTTGTCCATCAGGTGAATGACGTAGGCATGCATAAATGGACTTATGAGCAGGTACACCATCACTGCAGTGATTTAATTAGACATGTCCGGCAGCATGCCTCTGATGTCCGCAGACAACAGCTTGCCACAAGTGGTGGTGCCGCATCACATCCATCCCTCACCAGAGTAGAAGAGCTGCTCCTCAGCGTGGTGGCTTCTGGCCAACCACTACAAGACACTTGTGTCATCATGGAGGCCAGAGTCACCCAGCATGTTGCCTCAGAGCGTGCAGTTAACATGGCATATCTGTAGACTACTGTTAGCTCGATTGTTAGAACATGCATATGTCAGATGTGTACTGTATATTTAGAAGATGTGGTGCCTGGTTTTGTGCAATACTGATAATTTGGAACATAATCTGTATGCCTGTGACTGTCACCCGTTGTACTACTGTAAAATTGCAAACTCACAGCAGCAATGCCATAGTTGTTGACACTGGCAAACTGTCTCATATCCTTGTAGGTCCCCCTGGTGTGACAGCAAGACAGCAGACCCATGTTGGTGAGTGTTCTACATTTAATATAGCAAATAATATCTGCATGTCATAGGTGAGTTGTAGGCCATATACACATGTAAAACACCTACACATAATGCATGCTCTGCATGTTTTCTGTGGGACTATGCACATCCCAGTAACATGAGTAGCTGTCTCAAACACATGTAATACACAGAGCATCCCAAACAATTGTGGTACACTGTAGTGGACATTGTATAGGCAGAGTCAATACACATGCACACAACATACACCACTTTGTCATACGCAGTAAGTGTTAATATGATACACATGGTGTATTTAGACACCTGCTGTAAGGTCAGACTCCAGTATCCCAAATGTCATCCACACAGCACACATACTATACCTGAGGGGTGCAGGCCTATCATGGGCTGGTGCGACACTCTTCAACACACAACACATTCATGTTAGGCAATGCTCCCTACTGAACACCTTGCATACCCATGTAACAACTGCCTGTGAAATGGTTAATGTAGCCACAGTGCTGAAGTTCAGGTACAGCAAGATAGTTGCCAGTGTGGCACACATTAGTGGTCTTGAGTGACCACATGATGCTGCCTGATGATGGCTCATGGTACTACACTACATCTAGTTACAGTAACTACAGTACTACACATAGCATTCATTGCTATACACCTGACAGTTGTGTGCATCCAGCCATGTTATGTATACCTATGAGTGATGGTGCACAGGACATTGAAAAGCATGTAATACTTGCACAGCAATGTTGTGTCCATGTACACATTGTGTTCCAGGGTGAGGCCAGTCACTGAACAACACACATGGATCAAAGACATGTATACTGTTATTAACAAGGACTCTCTACACTCCCACTGCATGCTGTTGAGCAACACACATCCTGCATGCTGACACGTGTGATAGGACTCTTTGGCTTGTGATACTGTACTCCATCAACCACTGATGAGTATGTTCTGGATTGCTGTTGGTGTGTGTGTGTGTGTGTGTGTGTGTGTGTGTGTGTGTGTGTGTGTGTGTGTGTGTGTGTGTGTGTCAACTTTAGTGAGTAGTGTATTTGTGTTCATGTGTGCATGTGTTCATGTGTTCATGTGTGCATGTGTGCATGTGTTCATGTGTGCATGTGTTCATGCGTTCATGTGTTCATGTGTGCATGTGTGCATGTGTTCTTGTGTGCATGTGTGAATGTGTGCATGTGTGCATGTGTTCATGTGTGCATGTGTGCATGTGTTCATGTGTTCATGTGTGTATGTGTGCATGTGTGCATGTGTGCATGTGTGCTAACATCATGTACAGATTGTAAAGTGTGTTTCCTGTCTTCCTCTCACAGGTGCTGAGGTTGTGTTGGTTGAGTGCAGCAGGGAACCTGAAGTCACTGCCACAAATAGTGGAAATAATGATACATGTGTTGTGGCACAGGCAGGTATGACAGGGTCTGTCGTTGGTCTGCCAATCGACAGTACACAGCTTTCCACCCCATCTATGCGCACATTCATACTGCCAATACATCCCTAATCACCAATGGCCTTAGCTAAGGGACAGCATACAGTAGGCATTGACCAGGATAGTGTGGTATATATGGCACATGCATCCCCTCACAGCAGCCATACCCAGATTCCTGGAATGGTACCACATAGGCAGATGTCCAGGGGTTCTCGTGGGAGCACTGCTGGTCATAATGCCCTGGCAGATGTGCCCCCACAAGTCTTACAACCTCAGGTATGTTCCGGGCTGTAATGCAGGCACAAGCACGTATGGAACGGTACACTAGACAGGGACTAAGGGCGCAGAGAGCCCATAACACCACTATCAATGACAGTATCCATGACCTTGCCGGTGCCAACCGTAATTACACCGAGGTCATTGATAGACATTGGGGGAGACATTAGATGTCCTCTGCAATGTCATGTCCATGTGCCAGGACAGTGCAGGACGGCTGAGATTTCAACGTGGACGTATGCCAGCAACATCATCAGCTGGCAGTGGTAGCAGACGACACACAAGTCACAGCCGCTCCCGTAGTGGCAGTACCAGCCCCAGAAATGTTGGGGCTGGGCTGTCAATAGACCATCCTAGAAGACCACGTGCACGTGGCTCTGGCCAGTCCCAGCAGGGACATGGGTCCAGTCGACATCCCTCTGCCTCTGATGATAGTACCCAGTCTGGCTTAGTACCTGATACTGTCCGTGGCACCCCTGCCAGGCACAGGTACTGTGTCCATGGCCAGAGACCATGATCTGTACAGCCTGGCAGGTACAGTCTGTGGCTGTCCCACAACCTCTCGTATTTGGCAGCCACATGGTGGAACTGTGTGCATGCAGACACACACACATAAACCAAACACCTAGGGCTAACACATACACAGATTACATCAACATTGACCCATGCTGTACTGTTGTCCCTCACACACACACACACACACACACACACACACACACACACATACATGTCAATCGGATGGGTCAATGTTGGGCTCTGGCAAACCAACAACACATCCTGTGCATATGATGAAACTGTGCCACCTCCTGTCATCTGTAACATTGATGCAGGAACAGGCTAACATGGTGCTGATGCACAGGGTGACATAATAGCAGTGTAGCAATATTAGCATGTTGTCAACAGTAAAGTGTAATGATATCCTTGTAGGTATATCTGAGCAGGCATGATGCATTAAAGCTATGATTATCAATGTAGTATTGTTTACATCAGTGTGAATTCCAAAAATGTATTGTCCTCCCATGTGCCACTTGTCTGATGTGTGTAGTTCTGGCAGCATGTGTTGGTGAATGGACAGTATGTATGTGATGTGTGCAGTACAGATTTGCAGGTGTACATTTGTGAACATGGTGGAGGTGCACTGTCTGCATGTACGTGCATAGTGGACACATGGGAAGGGTGACATGCCTTGTATTACACAGTGTTAACACTTCATAGTTTCTTTTGGTGGCCAGTATGCATTTTACTACACATACATTTTAACTTGGGTACACATGTGTGTATGACATGGTTTGACACTATGCTGTGGGTGATACTGTTACTATCTGTCATTGGTTTGCATTTTGGTAGTATACACAACCTCAACAGCCTGACTATAACCAATCGTTAGATGATATCTTGACAACTGACACACAGATGTTGGAAACACAGTAGCATTTGGATCCTTCCGGTACTATACTATACCAGTAACCAGTGGTATTGACCGCCAACCATTCCTGGGACCACTCCTGTTTGGCATGTAGCCC
Organism: Protopterus annectens; assembly: GCF_019279795.1. Taxonomy (NCBI): domain Eukaryota; kingdom Metazoa; phylum Chordata; order Ceratodontiformes; family Protopteridae; genus Protopterus; species Protopterus annectens. The sequence continues at coordinate 1,617,964,977 of NC_056741.1, forward strand.
TCTTAGGTACAAGCAAACACACTAGGGATATGTCCGTCCACATCTGGTAATGCATACAGTGGCCTACAATGCATTCTCTGGATGAGACACCTATCCTCCACAAGAGTATCATACAGATAGATACCTGTTGTCCAACCCATGCTGTAAGGCTATAAGCCAACTATAGCATAGTCATCCACATTTACTAAACATAGTATCCTGACAGTACCACATAGGTAGTAGCCCACAACATGTAGAAGGGGTACCGATGTGTACATACAGCCACGTGTTATGTCATCTGTCCTTTGGTATTCACATTTCCAAAGGTATTCTGAAGTCCCTCGGTGTATCACATAAGCAATAAGGGGTCTGTATGCATATCCACTAGGTTGTTGTACATCTATAATGAATGTTCATTATTGACAGACTTTGTTGTGTTTGAACATGTCTGAAATATACCCCAAGCATGAACCCTCACTCACACTCTTCTATAGGAACTGTCATGGGTGTGTGTGACACAGATGACCTAGGCCACAGATCACTACAGTGGCTGGCCTTGTCACAAACATACATATGTGACCTAAGGTCTGAGAAGCAGCAGCACAATCTGTCAAAGGTAACAGATGTATTTATGTAGAAAGCAGGCTTCACACCTATGAACTAATTGAGGTCACATGTACATGCAGATACCTGAAGTGTGCAATGCACATACTGTTGTTTTACTGATATGTCATACAGTAGTAAAAGCAAAACCCACATCACATTGACCAACAGTGTCACACACAAACACTCAGCAATTGCAGGATTCAAGCCCCTACCTAACTATGTTATGATACTAGAGAGATACGCTTTAACACGACGAGCTATATGCTTTACTGGGAATTTTCATTTCCACTGCTGTATTTGTGGGATGCTGACATCATCAGACTTGCCAAAGAGGTATATACCTCTTTTAAGGTGTTTTTCTAGTGTCCAAAAAGGGCACTCCTCTCAAAGGAAGTCACACCCCCCCACACACACACAGCAATTGCAGGATTCAAACCCCTACCTACCTATGTTATGAAACTAGAGAGACACACATTAACATGACGCACTGTATGCTTTACTGGGTGCTTTCATTTCTCCTGCTATATTTGTAGGATTCTGACATCATCAGACTAGACATGGTAATGTGTGTGCACTTTGTTTTATGCAATCCCAGGACTGCACCATGCGGGACAGCAGGTGTTAACAGCTTGAACAGGACTCCACAATTCTTAGCTTGTGTGATCTATCTGTGGACCAGTTGCCAATCCATCATATGACGATACATATTTATGCACAGGTTGTTGATTTTGTGGATATGACATGTGTCTGGGATGTTGGAAAAGGGCTATTCAAAGTCTATGTGGGACATGTGTAGCTCATTTCATTGATGTATGTCCTGGGTGGCTGCCTTGCAAACAGTCTAGCAGGTTTGGGAATCATGATCTGTCCATGACCAAACCAAAGTTTGTAGGTTGTGCGTTTGTAGGCTACCAATAGCTCTGTTTATGACTTCAATCATGATGGACTCCATGGCCTTGCAGATCAGAATTCATAGGCTTATAAGACTATAGTTCCCATGGTCTGTTGTGCACCAACACTTGTGTAGTGTGCCATATGTTGCTGTAACCTATTCAACAGTTTCATATCCTGTAGAGAGGGTGAGGCTCAACAGACTGTTCAGGTGCAGGGTCTGTTTGTTCTGCAGTTCACTTATGACACATATAGGAAAACAATGTAATCCAACTGATGCCATATTTTCAGCTTTGGAAGTAGCTGTTTACCCATTCTACATGTGATATCTCCTGGTATGATGACAGGGCCTTTTGTCAGTGGGAGGTGGGTATGTATGTATGGGCCTGTCTGACAGGATGTTGGCATTGTCAGTCATTTACAGTTGGCCCTGACTCAGGACATATATGAGTGTACATTGCTATTGATGACATAGCTGAAGGAAGTGTCATGGTTCTGTCTGTACTCCTTCACAGATAATCTTTCCAAAACATCAACAAACTTAAGCACTAAACCCCTCTTATACTCTTTTAAACACTTAACACCCTACTGATCCTTTTTGATCAGTCAAAAAGTATTTCATCATAATATCCTGACATGTCCAAAGGTCAGTTTTGTGTGTACTCTCCAGTCTAGCTCATGAATATGGGAATTTTGAGGCAATGTTACAACTGCCTTATGTACACAGACAACCCTCTCCTCCTCCCAACAAACTCAAATATATGTGAGAAATGCAACTATATAGCCAAACTGGAGGCTGAGCTCTCTCGACCCATGACTGGCACAGTCTATCAGGAGGAGAAGGTAACCACACACACCACAAATCCAGTCTCACATAGACCTATAGCAGCAGCAAACCAAACACATAAACACACACAAACATACTCAGAGGCTCTAAATAAAAATCTGCCTAAGCAGCAGAGACATCCAAAGCAGACACCCAAACAACTGCTACCCCACAACAATACCCACGTATCACATAGTTCACAAAGTCAGTGTGCCACACAGTCACTGCCCTTAAGGATAAACAACACACCTAATACACTTGTAATAGGTGACTCTGTTGTCAGACAAACTGACGTCCCACTCACCAGGCTGAACAAGGAGAAGGTCACTGTAAGCTGTCTGTCAGGTGCCAGGATCTGCCACATAACACATGCACTCAGGTCACTCCAAACCAAGTACGAATATGGCTCAGTCATTGTCCATGCTGGTGTGAATGACCTGAGATGTACCTCCCTAGACTACATGAAAAGAGGCATAGAGGAGCTCTCTGATCATGTAGCCCAGGCCGGTATGACCCTGACCTTGAGTAGCATCTTACCCTCACCAAGAATGATGCCACAGTATAAAGACAAAATGATCAATTTTAACAATTGGCTAAAGAATTGGTGTCATTCAAAGGGGATCCAGTGTCTGTCAGCCTGGGATGACATGCTCGACAAGCCACATTGCTTCGCTAGGGATGGCATTCACCTGTCACCCCTGGGCTTTTGAATATTGGCTAAGGCTCTTGCCACCCCCATAGTGCCTTTTTTAGGTAAGGCTCAAAAGACAAACCCACCTCCATAGACAATACAAGGAAAAAGAAACTAAGGTTAATGCTGCTCAATGCCAGAAGTCTAAACCTCAAAATGCACGCACTCGAGGCTCTCCTCAGTATGGAGAATATCGATAGCTGTGCAGTAACAGAAACCTGGTTCAAGGCTCCTGAAAGCACCCCAGCACTACCAGGTTATACTTCATACCATGCTTTTCGGCCACAAAACTTGGACCGAACCACAAAAGGAGGGGGAGTATCCATATACATCAAAGATACTCACACCTTCAGGTTAGTAGCACTGCACAAAGCATCGGAGACTGTCCATGTGCAACTAACAGTGGGCAAAACTGCCTTTCAGTTTGTAGCCTGCTACAGACCACCCTCCCAAACTCAGGAACCCCACTCGGCTTTCCTGAGAACACTGGAGAATATGAAGGTCTCTCCAAACACCATTATATTGGGTGACTTCAACTACCCAAACATTGACTGGGAATACTACTCAAGCCCAAACACCCTCGTCCAATGGTTCCTAGAATTTGTAAACTCAAATGCTATGGGACAACTGGTCACCACCCCCACAAGAGGGGAAAACATATTGGACCTGGTCATCACCAACATGGGTACTCTATGTTCCACCCCAGAGGTATACCCCTCATTGCTAAGGTCAGACCATAAATGAATCTCACTGGACATCCATATCCCATCCACACCCCAGCCAAGGTCACCTCAGTGAAGAACTTCTCAAAAGCAAACTTCACACTTCTCAAAACCGAGGTGGTATCCTTCAAAGCCCCCGGGCCAGTGGAATATACGGCTCAAACCGCAGAATCCTTTACAAACACATTCTATGGACACCTACAGGAATGCATGGATCGTGCTATCCCAAATAAAACCAAGACTGACTCCTTCAAAGGCAGGAGACCTGTCTGGTGGACCCCGGCCATAAATAAGCTATATAACAAAAGGAGGAAGCTACTACATGATAGAGCAAAATCCCAAAAAGGGAAGGCATCTCTGATCAGTACTAGCAAGAAGCTACGATCCCTCATAAAATCATTTAAGGCCAGCTTTGAAAGAGAAATTGCACAAGACACTAAAGACAATCACAAGGCCTTCTTTAGTTATGTAAGGAACCTGGGTGGCAACTCCCAGATATGCTCTGAGTTAGTGCAAAATGGCAAAAAATACACTGAACCCACAGACATTGCCAACATCCTGGCAGACAGGTTCAGTGCAAATTTCTCCCCCCATTCCCCCCAAAAGAGCAAATGTCCATCCCAACAGAGTGTAGCCTCCCTGACATCACAGATGAATAGGTGAGAGCTGCCCTCTCCAAAGCAAAAAACACAGTATCAATGGGACTGGACGGTGTCCCGGGCTGCATCTTACACGAGCTTCAAGAAGAACTTAACCCTCACATAAAGTCACTGTTCAGTCTCAGCCTTACTACAGGATATGTACCGAAGAAATGGCATACAGCAACAGTGGTCCCACTCCACAAAGGTGGTGCCACAATGGACCCTGGATACTATCGCCCTATAAGCCTGACTAGCCTGGTCTGCAAAGCTATGGAGCGTATCATCATGGAACACAGAAACAAAGACATCGGGAACCTCCAGACACTGGATCATACCCAATTCGTTTTTTTTAAGGGCAGATCTTGCCTCTTGAACCTGGTCGACTTCTTTGAAACAGTTACAAGGGCCATAGACGGAGGGAAGGTAGTCCACACAGCCTACCTGGACCTCGCAAAAGCCTTCGACACAATACCCCACTCGGGCATCATAAATAAGCTCACCAGCTTAAATACCAACCCATATGTCACAAGATGGGTTGCAAACTGGCTCAGGGATAGCACCCACATGGTCAAAATTGCAGGTGCCATGCCAGACTCTAAACCAGTGACAAGTGGCGTCCCACAAGGCTCAGTCCTGGGACCTCTCTTGTTCGGTATATATTTCTCTGAGGTACAGGCTAACACGGGAGGACTATGGCTGACGAAGTTTGCAGATGACTGCAAACTGGGTGCCATAATCGATTCTCTGGCTGACACAAGCATCCTCCAAAAGGGTCTCACAGAGACGGATAACTGGTGCCAGAGCCTTGGCCTAAAGCTAAATGCCAAAAAATGTATAGTCATCCCCTTTGGGAAAAACAAAGTGCCCACAAATTACCACATAGGTGGTAATCCATTAAGTACGGAAGAAGTAATTAGGGATTTGGGGACCCAAGTAGACAGTAATCTCTCCTTTGACAATCACGTTGCCAAAGTGGTTAGAAAGACCTTCTATATAGCCCACCTTATCACAAAAGGTTTCACATTTAGATCAAGAGAGGACATTGTGCCCCTCTAGTCATCACTCATCAGGCCCATAATTGAATACAATGCCCCATTTGGGATGTACTTTACCCGACACCTGCAGCAACTGGAAAGACCTCAAAAGTACCTCACCAAGAGGATCAAGGGACTCAAACAGATGCCCTACGCAGTTCGGCTAAAGAAACTCCAACTCTACTCAGTTGCTTACCGCCTACTCAGAGGCAATCTGTGCCTGATGTATAAAGCCATGTCCAACCCAGAATTAATGGACATGCTTCACCTCAGGAAATCCAAATCCCTTAGAGCTACACACTCCAGGGACTTAAACCTCAGCACAGAAATAAATAGGACATACTGGATGGACAGATTCATATCCCAGAGGCTCCCCTCACTCTGAAACAAAATCCCAGTCCAAGTTAGGCAGAGCCCCTCACTGACCCTCTTCAAGAGAAATCATGACAAGTAGATGGGAGATCGTAAGTTTACCCCTGGGATCTCTTCTGGGTCCCTGCTAGACAGAGGCACAATAAACTAACCATAAAAGGGCTATCTTCTGTGACCTACTATTCAAAGGCACAGTCTACTAATCTAAAAGGGTGGCGAAAGCCAAAGACACTCTGGCTAGGCTTATAAATGCCCTAGGGTAGATAGCCTAGTATCAACCTATGAACCTATGAACCAATGATAATGTTTGGAGTGCACATTGTTTACTGATGATACTGATTGCAAGTTTTTTATCTTCTTTGCTTTCCCACTTTCTATGAACACCCTAAGTATCTATAGTACATATTTGATTATGACAGGGTTCCAATATATTATATATGTGTCTGTTGTCATATAACTGTGTGCACAAGGCAGGATTGGTGAATAGTGAGAGGTTCCTGGGTTAACACATGTAACTGCCAGATATGTGTGGCCCACTGCTGTACTCAGACATGGCCTAAGTGTGTGAGCATGCCCAGTTTGGCCTTTCAGTATTTTGTTGCCTGACATTTGTCTCATTTATTCAAGTATGTGAGCATGCCCAGTGTGACCTTTCAGTATGTTGCTGTCTGAAGTCCTCTACATTTGTTGACGTGTGTGAACACGCCCAATATTAATATTTATACTATATGTGTGTTGAAAATCAAGTTGTATTTTTACTGCAGGGCTCACCTTTGTGTCATAACTCTAAAGGGATTATGCTGTGCCTGCAGGGTTTCCATGAGATACTTTGCTTAGATTTATCAACATTTCTTCATACAGGCTGACCAGTGAAATACTGTCATGGTTTAGTGGTTCAGTACTGTGACTATAGTGCACAGTATCCTGGGTTCGAGGACTGTCACTGCTTTATATTTTCATACTGGGCAGACCAGACTGCTTAAGGAACAGTAAAGCAAATATGAGCATGTTTACCTGCTTTTGCTCAACTGTACCCAACTTTGACCGAACTAGCCGAACATTGCTCAACGTTAACCAACATTGCTGAACGTTGCCCAATATTGCTCAACATTGCCCAATGTTGTGCTAGTTAGTGTGTGCAATTTTGTTTACATATACTAAATAGTGGTAAAAGCTGTTTAGCACTGCTTTATATTGCTTAAAACATGGCAATCATGCCTCAGGTGGTGCTGCAGGGCTGCTTATGTCGGATGCACATAGTGCACTCCCTATACATGTTTGAAAACAGGTAGTGTCAAGTTAGGCATCCCTTTTACTATATGTGCGAGTCAGAGAGAGGTATAATTTCCAGGGTTCCTACTGAGCCAGTGTATGTGCTATGCGTTGCCTCTTTGCCAAGGCCAAAGCATACTGGGCATGCCTCCTTCTGCCTACTGGGGCAGGCTCAGGTTGTTCCTCCTCCGAGTCACGCTCTGCCTGTGATGGCCTTGGCAATGGTGGGGGGCTGTTTGGCCCGGCCGTATGCTGCTCCTGCTGCAGCTGTTTTTGCAGGATCATATTATGCAGCATAGCACATACCATGACAATTTGGGTACATGTAGTTGGTGAATACTGCAAGGCTCCACCAGATGTGTCCAGGCACTGGAACCGTGACTTGAGCAGCCCAAACACACACTCGATTACATTTCATGTTTGTGCGTGTGCCTCATTATGGCGTTCCTGTTCAGGTGTGCATGCATTTCTGATGGGTGTCATCAGCCACGGCTCCAGTGCATATCCAGCATCCCCCACTAGGTGACCATGAGGGATGTCCCCATTGGCAAATGTCTGGTACAGCTGTGTCAGATGCCAGATATGGGAATCATGGTAGCTTCCAGGGCAGCCAGCACACACATTCAGTATTATGCCCTGGGCATCACACACGACCTGGCAGTTGATGGAGGGGAAGCCCTTGCAGTTAAAGTAGGCCTTACCCCACTCACTGGCTTGTGCTTTGATGCATATGTGCGTGCAGTCTATTGCACCACTACCTCAGGGTATTCAGCTATTTGCTGGAAAAGATGCATATTGCTGGCCAATACCTCATGGGAATTGGGGAAATATACATGATCACCGACATGTGCTGACATGGCATTCAGGAACTGGTGCGGTACCCTGGATGCTGATGCCTGTGAAATCCCCATCATATCACCAGTTGGTCTCTGGAAGGTACCTGTTGCTAGTATTCATAGACCAACACATACCTTGGTTTCCACTGGGATGGGGTCCCCTCTGTTGGTTCTGTGTGTGAGGTGTGGCCTGCACAGCTCAACAATTTGCTGCATGAGGTCTCTGTCCTCTCTATAGCGCTCCACTATCTCCAGCTCATGTAGCCCCTGGTTGGTTACCCTTGGCCTCTACACTCTTCTCCATCTCCTCACTGTGGGCTGCTCAGCAGCATTTGCATTGCCACCACCCTCAGCATGTTGCATATGTCGCCTTATAACAGCAATGGCAGCCCCTAACATTTCTTTGTCTCAGTAAAGCTTTTTAAGTTTTCACTTCTCTTAGTTTACTGCAGTGTTGCAGTGTCTCTGAGGAAAACATGATGGAAAGTTGTTTGCAGAGTTTTAAGTTTTGGGCTGGGCTGGGCTGGGCTACTGTACTGCCTGTGTAATTACCTGATTCTGATTGCTTTCACCTGCTAGCTCTGCTAGTTCTGCTTGGTTAACTTCCTACTATTTGTTGTGCTTCCTTTTCACTTTCTGTTTCCACAGGGGGCAGCGCTGCGCAGACAAGCGCAAACATGCTCACATGCATGCACACATGCTTACACGGCCTTACACTTGCTGACTCCTGCTTAAACGCGCACACACAGGCGCAGACGTGCTTACACACATTTCAACAACCTTACACATACTTACTCCGGCTTAAACGCGCGCACACAGGTGCACACGCGCACAGACAGTCTTACTCGGATATACAGGCATGTACCCACATGCAAACACGTTGCAGGCACTTCAACAAGAAACTTTAATGTTATCCAAGGCATACACCTTCAATTTCTTGGCTTTAGCTAGGATACCTGTTGACACACCTCTTCCAGTGATGAGTAACTGACAGCAAACACATGCCACTCTGCTCCAGTGAGCTTACATTCTTTCATGCATACCCCCCTCATGATGTCACCTATCTTCTACTCTGATACTCCCATTATCCTACTCTTACACTCCACAGACCTTGCTCATTTGCCATGTAAAATTGGGATTCACTATCCTTACCCTCATTTGCATAGGATTGCCTACTAATGCTTGGTTACATCTCTTAGACTGAGCTTCCCCCCTTAACAACCTCTACTCAGTAGCCATGTTGTCTTCAGCCTGCCATTCACTTGCATGAAAAATTAATATTTTCAATAAAACCCCTATTTGTGGCTTTTAATTTTTGGTTTTCTGGTTTTTAAAGCGCAGCATGTTTGCGAAGCGCTGCGCTATGCTTAAACTTTGGAGATCGAGGTAAAAAAAAATTATTTATTTTTTTTATTTTGCAACAGGGAACATTGCCAGTGGCCATATATTTGGCCATTGGCATGCTTCCTCAACTGGATGCATCCTTTTTTTGGAGCTGTCACAGCTCCGTTTTGCTATTTGCAGAATGGTACTCAGTTGTCGATGGAGTACATTTCTGCAAATAACACTACTCTTACTCGGACAGGTTAGGGTTTCCTGGATCGCAAATTTACCTCATTTGCATAGCTTTCAGCAGCAAATGAGGTAATTTGCATAACCTAGCCCTGTCCGTGTAAGAGTCGTTTTAGGAGCTCTCTTGCACGCCCCTGCCAGCTGTTCCTGGATCGCTCGGCGGACATGTTGGCTGCACGCAGTCTTACTCTACTCTTAGACTCCGTGCAGGCCTTCGTGAATCCGCCCCATAGACATCAAGAAACAGTTCTATAGCAAAATGGACAGTGGGAGAATTGGGGGGGGTGGGTTGCAGCTGGGTTTCCACTGGAAGTGATGTCAGTCAAAAACATGTAAATTGGGCAAACCAAAGAGGCTTAAAAGCAAAGAGTACAAGTGAACAGAAGTGTTAAAGATATCTGAGGCTCTTGGTTGTTGTTTGGGGCCACAAAACATAAACAAACAGACCATCATACCCTACATTGGAGTACCATTGTGTGTGTGTGTGTTTGTGAGAGTCATCATAAACCTTTCATTAAAAATATAAGAATGCTAATTATGTGGTTCTTGCAAAGGAATATCCATGCCAGTTTCACTCAATACATACTGCTAGAAAAATTAAAACAATGGCATTAAAACAAAGAAAAAAAACTTTCTCCAAAAAGTGCCAACAGCTGTCAATGCTTCATGTGTAAGGAATACAATGACCTTATTAAAAATAAATCAGCTCTTGGCTGTGTCTTAGTGAATTTTGATTCCTTCTGCTATCTGATGAAACATCAAAGATGTTTACAAGCAGAATGGCAGACTGTAGAATAAAGAAATCAAGATCAGTGCTGTACTTGTATTTCTTTCTATTAATTTCGTGAAACATTTTAACATGTAAAATCTAGAGGGAAGGTGTCGGTACAGTGGATAAAAATGTATTTGTGTCAAACTGCAGTCTGTGCTAATACGAAGTTTTATGTATCTCATTAGGCAGTCTCTTTCAACCACTGACGTGTCTACAAGTCAGCTCCAGATGCTGACTCCTGTCTGTTCAGCCAACAATATGAATCCTGACAGGTCCCGCTTTACAAACTCTAATTTTAAATCTGAACAGTGTCTCACTGTCTTCCCACTGTGCTGTTGTTTCCTGCAATACTTTGTTATCAAACTCAGAGAGTTACAGGGGAAAGGCTTCCTCTGGCTGCTTGCACAGAATTAAAATTATGAGCTATTAGCAAGCCATTTCTTGCTGTAAAAGGCTTGATGCCCTGCTTCACAATAAACATGTAACTGCCCCAAAATATCTTTGTTTAGCCTGGTTATTTCTAAGCAAAATATATGGGCTAAAATCTATAGATCTATCTACCAATGGAATGTAAGGCTAGACTTAAGATCCTCACAGATCAAAAGCCTAGTAGGTACCTATGAACATACTTTGTGACCTTGAGCAAGTTACTTAACCGGACAGTACTTTGGGGCAATTGGGAAAATAGGATAGACTTCATGGTCTACTAGACCAGATGCCTAATAACTACCTATGAATCTATTAATAAAGTACAGAAAATGTTATATGGGAACAACCGCGAGATGACACTGAGGCACAAAGATGGAGGGTGGAGGGTTAGATCTTCACTTTAACCTGAACTTAAGAAAGTGTTTTTAATTCTCACAAAGAGAAAGGTGAACCCTTGGAACAAACATTCTAAGGGGGAGTTATGGATCTACAGCAGCCTTCAGGGGTGCTTCTGAAAGGAATTGAGCAACCCAAATTGGAAAGAAGACAGCACCTGCCTTTTAGATTCACTCAGATGAACAGACCGCAGACAGTGGTGGGTCGCCACATCACATCTTGTTTTCTTTTGCCTTAACATTATAGGATGTGATGTTATATATTCACTATGTGCTGATTCCAGAAGTTCCTGCGTTATAACCTTGAATGTTCGTCCTGTAATGTCTCATCTCTTCTGACCCTAATAATCATACCAGCACTTCCTGTGTAAAGTTCAATGACAATTTTGATAATTGCTCCCTGCTAGCATTCAATAAAGCATATTGCCTTTTTCAGCTCCATTCTGTATTATAGCAGCTTCTGCCACTGGAAACCAGATAAATGATGGATTTTGACAATGTTTCCTTATTGAATTATGAGATTTATTCCAGTTGTTCCCTTTCTGCCTTCTGTTTACAACAGCAGTGGATCCTGTCAGTCATTTTTCCCTACAGCGATAGGGCCAGATAGAGAAACTTGCCCAGCAGGTTCAACTATCAATAGCAGGAACAAGTAGAAGACTTACTGCTGTGTGATAGGCCGCTGTTGAGCTCTGCAATGAATCTGACTCATTCAGTAGAAAACTGAATACACTTCCCACTGTAAAAGTAAGCTATAGTAATATCAGACCAATCACAGGACACATGCACATAAATACGTCATGAGCCATCCATGCAGTGAGTGAAACTAAGGCTCCATCCTTCTGACCATGACCCATGTTTACTTTCTGCTTGCTTTAACAACACAAATTTGACATTCAAGATGGTAAAATGAACAAACAGCAGTAGGGCATACTAAATGCCATGTGATGGTATATTTACATTTGTTTAATTGTAATAATAGCACTGAATCACAAGTATTAGTGATAGTCATTGTGGGGACAGTGGCTTTGATTGACACCACTACACAGAGATGCAACAGCTCAACTATCAGCAGGTGATTTATAGACTTTACTAATTTCTTGTGGAAAACAATATTCATTATTACATTTTGTACACATGTAACATTTCTTAAACCTGTTTCCCTACATTTGTAAGGGAAGATACTGCCGGACTTTGCACCACACTTCCTTTGCATACATTAACACTGTCATGGTTTCATCAAAAATATTAATGTAAACTAAAACTGCTTGTCTAATATAGAAAGCTTGCAAAAAAAATAATTCTGGTCCTTTCTGAGTGAGAATGGTAATCAGAATCATTTCCACAACTGTACAATGTTTTGCCATTTATTAATGAAATATTTTCTATATTTTATCATTCTATTCCTTGACAACTACCTGTAAATATTCCCATCAGATGGAGGTATAATGTAAGCATAGTATCACCTGACAAAGGATGACTGTTGGAATTTGAAAGACCCTTTAATGTGACATCTGGAACTGCAAGACCGGATGACTGAAAATGCGGACTTACATATATTTCTTGGAATATTCCCCTTTCTCCAGGGTATGCTGTTTCACCACACTTTGCCTTCTATATGTTTACATTAGATTTCATAAGATATATATATATATATATATATATATATATATATATATATATATATATATATATATTTTATATAATATATATAATATTATAGAGTTTTGGAAATAAGGTACCTAAGGAAAGCTGGTGGTGGAATGGAGAAGTCCAGGAAGTCATCAAAAGAAAGAAGTGCAGGAAAAAGTGGGATACAGAAATAAATGGATGAGGCTAGGAAGGAATACTAGTTAGCTAACATAGGGGCTAAGAGAGGAGTCACAATAGCAAAAAGCAAGGCATCAAAGCACTCTACCAGCTTCTGGAAAGTGATTCAGTAGAGGCCACAAAAGAAAAAGTGGGGGACAGAAAAAATGAACGAGGCAATAAAGGAATACAAGTTGGCTAACATAGGGGTTAAGAGTCCATACCTCTCAACCTCTTAGAAAAAGAAATCTGGACAAAGCCATAAATAAAAGTGGAACAAAGGCCAAAAAATAGGGACAATTTTTAATTATTGCTCTTACAAACTTAGAAAGTTGATAGAATAGGTTTTGCATTAGCATGTATTTTCTGAATGGTATGAAGTCTGAAACTCAAATGTCTGTAATTATTTTCTAACTTCAGTTTTTAATGACTTGTTACTAATTTGCCAGAAAAACATAATTTTATGAAAAACGGGCCAAAAAGTTGATGCAAAAATCTGGACATTCTGGGAAAATCTGTACAGCTGAGAGGTACGGACGGGAGTTGCAATAGCAAAGAACAAACCATCAGAGGAACTCTACCAGCTTTTGGAAAGCGATTCAGTAGACGGCACAAAGAAACTATATCAGGTTGCAAGAGAAAGACAGAATGATAATGATGATGGTCAGACATCCATCATACAGGACGCCAGCAATGACATGCACAGCAAAAGCAGATAAAAGAAGCACTTCCAGCAGTTTCCAAATGAAGAAAATCCCACAGACGCAGCCTATAAGAGAAGAGGAGGAGCCCACCATAGAAGAAGTCAGAAAAGCACTAAGGAAAATACACAGGGAAAGCAGCAGGCTCAGATGAGGTCACAACAGATATGACAATGATGCTGGGTGAGACAGGGGATAAATGGATCCCGAGGGTACTCATAGCATTACGGAGAGAAAGGCGTATCACAGATGACTGGAGAATAAGCAGACTAGTACTGGTATTCAAGAATGAAGGGGTACATCCACAACTGTGGGCAGTAAAGAGGTATCAAACTCCTGTCACATTGCATGGAAGTTCTGGAAATGCTGAAGGATAAATGAATATGCAGAGTTATTAGAAAGTAAAATGACAGATGAGCAGCTGTGATTCAGATCAGGATGCAGCATAACTGGCCCACTGTTTGCAGTGAGACAAATACTTGAGAAGAAGCTAGAAATGAGGAAAGAGTCCAACTCAGTATTCATAGACTTGGAGAAAGCATATGAAGAAAGCATATGACAAGGTCCCAATAAAACTGATTGGGGCAGTCCTACAGTTGTCTCAATGACTCAAGTACAGTGTTTGGTCTCACAAAGAGGTTCTCAGTGGGAGTGGATATACATCAGGGTTCAACTCTAAGCCCACTACTGTTCAGACTGGTGATGGACTGCATTAGCAAACAGGTCAGAGGAAACAGATCAACGAAGTTGCTCTATGCAGACAATGTAGCATTACAGGCAAACTCTGAGCAAGAACTTTAGTAACGGGTAGGGGAATAGAGTACAAAACTGATGGCACATTGGATGAAATTGAGTACAGATAAGACAGTCATAATGGCAGCAAATGGGGAAAATCACAAGAAGCTGAGAAGTGAGATAAAAGGGAAAATAGTTGAGCAGGTTAACAGTTTTAAGTACCTGGAGAGGTGGTTGAGAAGAAGGGAAATTTGAATGAGGAGGCCGAGATTAAAATTAGAGGGGATGCAGCCAACGGGCACAGAGTGTCAGGTGTAGTAGATGAATACCAAATAAACTGAAAAGTATGGTGTATGGTACAGAAACCTGGGCAGTAAAGGCAGAGCAGCTGAGGAAACTAGAGGTGATGGAGACAGACGAAGTGCCTGAGATGGGTAGTCGGATGCACACTGTGGGACAGACAAAGAAATGATGACATAACAGCAGAAGCCAAAGTAGTGCCAATTACAGAAAAGGTAGAAGAGAACAGATTATGGTGGTTCAGGTGCAGGTACATAAAGCAGAGGACAAGCTAGGGAAGATTTGGGACAGACAGAAAGAAGACAAGAGGAAACAAGGGTGTGCAGCAAAGAGTTGGATGGATTGTGTGAGCTAGGACCTGTGAAAGTAAGGCATGAGTGTCAAAGAAGTTAGAAGAGTAGCATTACATAGAGAGATATGATGACAGCTGATATGATACCCCAACCCCATGTAGAAAACAGTGAAAGAAAAGGGTGTTGATGATGAATTAGACTTTTTAATGTTAAACATAGAATGATGAAGCTGATTCCAACTTCTGCTAAGGATGCTGGTATAGCAATTCCCATAGATAGTGATGCTCAATTTTTATTAGTTAAAATCAGAACAAATTCAATGCCACTACTGTCTTCTATCCTTCCAAGATATGCAGGTGTTTTGAATACCAGGGAAAGTTTTTGTCTGAGTTTGAACTATTTTTTCATCCTTCCTGAACACTGTTGCTCCATATACACAAAGCCAGTTCAGAGAGGAATCCAGCAATTGCATTCATTGGCCAGTCCTATTGTTTTCTATTTTTTTTTCACATTCTTGATCTCTACCTCTTTGTCTTGAATCCACAACTCTCTCAAAAACCTGCTCCACAACAAATCTACCATCCGAACCATGAAGTAATTCTTCCACATATTACTCCTACTTCATTCTTATTCAGTATTAAGACTGCACATCTTTCCTGAAGATTTCTACCATCAGATTTTTACATCTCCAGAGAGGTATTTTACTTTTATGCCCCTCCCTCCTTTTTTTAAAAAATCTGCCAACTAAGCTGCATTTGTCTCATTCTGGTGCAGATGCTGTATGGTTTTAGTTTTCTTTAGGCACTTTGATAACTATTTCCTTTCTGCATTCAAACATCATTTATTTTACTAAGATCCACACACAAAAAAATAAGATTGTTGCTCTAGTAAAATGACCCCAAAGGAAATAGCAGCATACAACACACAAAACTTCAGGGATCATAAACAATGTAGAAGAAAAGCAGTATTAGTTCATAAAATCCAAGTTCTTTATTCGATAAGCGCATTCATGGGAATGACTCCCACTTCTTCAGACCATTCAATAAAATGCATTTCAAAACAATCCATTTATATAAGGAAGGCATAATTTAGTACCAATCAAATCAAGACCACACCTTTTCCCATTCTTAAAGTGATAAACATACCCAGGTATATTTAAACTAAAACCGCATTCATATAACACCTCAAAAGACACATATATAAAAACATATATATATAAAACCCATATATAAACTACATATAAATATAAGGCATATATAATTTCTCATATTTTATAAAACAGCATATATTATCACAAGTTTACAAAAATCATCACCTATTAAAAAGCATATGTAGATAAATAAATAGATAATACCTGTGAATGTTGGTGGGAACATATAGGTGTGTATAAGCCATACAAGTACTGCTAAAAGTCTACATTAACAATTAAATAACAATATAATACATAACTTACTATTTATGAATGCTTCTATTCTTCAGAATGGGCTTCAGAGGAACTCTATCATTAAGGCCACTACCCCTGTCAGCCAGTCTTTAAATAATATATGTGAATGTTGGTGGGAACATATAAGTGTGTATAAGCCATACAAGTACTGCTAAAATTCTACACTAACAATTAAATAACAGTATAATACATAACCTACTATTTATGTATGCTTCTATTCTTCAGAATGGGCTTCAGGGGAACTCTATCGTTAAGGCCATTACCCCTGTCAGCCTGCAACCGAATTATGTATCTCACTTCTGAAGTCTCTGTTCTATTGTTGATGCCCCCCCCCCCCCCTTTCATTCTCATTCACTATTTCTATAACCATAAACTTGAAAGAGTGAGTTTCTATGTCTAGCTAGGGCATTATTTTTGTCCCTATTCCTAATACCCAAAAGGTGCTTCCTTTTCCTATATCTAAATTCTCTGTTTGTTTTTCCTACATGATAACCTGGACATAAGCCACAAATTGCTAAATATATAACGTTCTTAGTATAACAATTAGCTGTAACCCTAAATGTGTATTCCTTATCTCTGTCAGGATGTTTAAATCTATTTCACACTGATTTCAATTTTTACATGATATAGTTCCTTGATGTTCCCCATAGATCCATTCATTTTGGGCCCATAACATAGTAACCTTTTTAAGGATTTCTTATTCCTAAATAGGAAGCTGGGTTCATCCGCTACAATTTCCCTAATTCGGGGTTCATGTG
This sequence comes from Protopterus annectens, assembly GCF_019279795.1. Taxonomy (NCBI): domain Eukaryota; kingdom Metazoa; phylum Chordata; order Ceratodontiformes; family Protopteridae; genus Protopterus; species Protopterus annectens. The sequence goes on from NC_056741.1 coordinate 1,617,982,055, forward strand.
TTAATACTGGCCAATGCTTCCTTACCACATCTTCCATAACATTAACATTACTAGTATAACTAGTAGGTATTAACATTACTAGTATAACTAGTAGGTCTTCTCATTCTATTCCAAACAGGGTCATTTGATACTAAGTGCGTCTCTTTCTCTCTGAAACTAGCTCATATGCAATAGGCAGACAGTTTGTACAACTTATAATGTGCTATCCTGTCTATGTAAATGTGAGAACCTTACAGCCTAGCTTGTCTCTTCTTTGAGTAGTAGTCTCCATTTTAGCACATTTATTTAATGTATAATTGGCAATTTAAATTAATTTGTAATTTAGTATAAAGGAGAGTTTTTATATTCTTTTTAACTGAGAAGGCTGATAATAGCCAAGTGAAAAATTATTTTCTATGACTAGCAAAAGTTATGTTTTAATCAATCATTTTTTCTTTATTAATTGGAATAGGTTTTATATAGTCTGAACACCATCTGTTAAATGGCTGGCTTTGGTCCCATATAGCATATAACTATTGATATAAATACTTCCACTGTATGCAAAAAGCAGATAATCTCTGTTATGCAAATACTATTCTTACAAAGAAACCGAAAAACTAGACATAAATCAAATATTTTATTTTCAATATACCTTTCTGAAATGCTCACAGTGCATTAAATAATTAGAACAGCAAATTTTTCAGGTATTGAAATAATTATATGTCTTAGAAAGCAGTGTTTTATAGTACATAAGGTGCTATGATGGGAATCTGGAGACCTGAGTTTGAATCTCGTTGGCTCCCTACTACATACTTTGTAATACAGCACACTTAACTTGCATGCATTCCCAGGTCTCCCTTGTAAAAGAAATTCAAGTGGTTAAGTGGTCTTACCTATTTATCAAATCTTGAAAAGCTAATAAATAAATGAAAAAAGTAATTCCACAAACAATACCCACAGAAAAAACTAGTACAGTTAATGTAATGATTTTCACGGCAAAAATACACCCCAAATGAAGAAAAACAGACGGACCAGGCTGATTCTTAATTGACACATATCTACAGAGAAATCTCTTTAATTGCTTCTCAAAGACTCTGATAGAACCATATTCCCTTATACCATCTTACAACACCTGGAACCTTGCATGACATTGGCAATATATCTTAATTGCTAATTTGAAGTTATGACATCTACTCATCAGTGCTGAATCATATAGCAATAATGGCATTCTGTAAATTATTCTAAATGGAATGTATAGCCATGCTTCTGTCCCGCATGGACAAACATCACTGTATTACACTTACCGCAGGCTAATGGCATACCTGTTATGGAAAGTGTTGGCATGGACAGTTACAGACCTCATCCACAGATGTCTTTCTATTGGCTAGTGGCCTGTAATCATTTCACTGCTTAGTGCCAAAATAGCTCCCTATGGCCTAGAATTAATCTTCAGTGAGCTGCAACCAATATTAGCCTTGTCAACAAAACTTTTTTTTTCCTTTTTAGGACTATGAACATGCAGTGTACTTTCCCCTGACCTAAGGAGAATTACTGAGGTACCCAAATTCATCAAGAGACCTTATTACTATTTAAAAGAGAGAGTCAGATGTGAATATCTAAGTGAGGGACATTATATCTTATTATACAATGCCTCCTCTAAAACGTGCATGCTGATTGGCCAGCCCAACCAGCGTGCCCGTTGTAAATCCCTCAATATACTAACGGAAAAAGGTCCGGTCGCCCGGACTTTTTCCGTTAGTATAAAACACTGTCTCGCTATGTTAAAAGAGTTTAACATAGTGACACAGGTTTAAAAAAAGCAACGCAGATCTCCGTTGCTTTTTTTAAAGCTATCTCCTATGTTAAACTCCTTTAACATAGCGACACAGTGTGTAAAAAGCAACGGAGATCTTGCGATCTCCGTTGCTTTAAACCTGTCGCTATGTTAAATGAGTTTAACATAGCGAACTTTAAAATAAGCAACGGAGATCTCCGTTGCTTTTTAAAGCTGTCTCGCTATGTTAAACCCATTTAACATAGCGAGACAGTAAAAAGCAACGGAGATCTTGCGTTCTCCGTTGCTTTTGCCCACAGCTCTGATGTACTGCATAGGCATGCGCAGTACATCAGAACTGCCGCGGAGCACCAGACAGCTGCGGAAGGGCAGCAAAGAGGCATTATACAATGCCATTATTTAAGAAAAGTAATTATTTCTTTTCTTAAATAATGTCATTGTATAATAGCAATAACCCACTTCTGGGTGTGGGTAATGCTGGATTTACCCACGGTTGTCTTTGTTTGGTCCCTCGAGCTTCGCCCTCGGGACCAAACCACGCCAACCGTGGGTAAATCCAGCATTACCCACACCCAGGAGTGGGTTATTGCTATATTCACTTCCATCTCACACATGGGCAGAACTTTGGTTCAGTGGTTAAGATTTCTGCCTCACAGCTGCACAAAGTGGGATTTAAATCTGATCTCTGATTACTAACTGTGTGGCTGAAAAGTGTTTACTTATCTTGCTGGCAAACAATAAAATAACATTTTTAATACTAACCTTCTGCCTGTATAAGCACTCACTGAATCTCATACTCCATTCTTCACCCTTTTCCTAGTGCATCATACCATTTTTTTTCATCTTCGTCTTTCTTTTCCTGTTCTTAGCCACATATGGCTAACTCATAAATTGTATCTCTTCCATATAAACTTGCTGCATGGACCTCTATAAATAAGAATCTAATGTACATGAAAATTATCTATTAAGCAACTGTATTGTATATAACAAACAGTGTTTTATTTGCTTTTCTTGTTTGGACCATAACTCACTGCATATACTTTGTTGAGAAATGTTTAAAAGGACCACATCATTTCAAACTGTTTAACTGTACACTACTGTTATAACAAGACATTCTGTTCCATGGTTGGCTGCGTGGCATGCAGGGAACAAACCTTGACTGTGAATCAGCATAAAAAGATTTGATTAGTGGCTGAAGAAATTGGCTGAAGGGAAGGAATGATGGGGTTTTGGCTGCTCAACTCCTCCTGGCGGATGAGGATTGCCTCTATTTGGGGGAAAAGGACACCAGCCATTCAAGCTCTTGGGAGATATTGCAGAAAAAGTGTGCAGAGATTGCAGTGGTTTGCTGAATGAGAGGAAAATGAGGTTGAGTAGGCTTATTTCACAGCATAAATGGGGCATATCCACATATCATAAGCTCCCCCAATTTGTTGTCTGCAGGCATATGCAGTGGCATGTGGTTAAATAGCACTATGCAGCAAAACATCCTCTGATGACAGCCTGTTTAATGTCTGCACTACAGTCAGATCTCAATTGAAAGGTAATGAATCATCAGGAGATGATTATGACTGGCCATATGGTTGACAAGGACAGGGTGGAAAGCAAAAAGGCAAAAGAAAACATGCGATAAATAATAAATAAAATGCATGCACAGACAAGTGTGGTAAAACACACACAAAAAATTAATATAGAAGGACCGGGGGGGGGGGTTATAAATTGCTTAACTGGTTTTCATAAGACTTGTAGTTATACCGCTCAACTGTCCAGATTTTTGCCTCATATTTTTGGTCTTTTCCCCATAAAATTTGTGGTTTCTGGCAAATCACTGGGATGATCTGAGTATTGAAGTCACTAAATAATGACATACATTTGAGTTTTAAACTTTAAATCCTACAGAAAATGTGTATTAACACAAACCCTGTTATTCTAGCAACTTTCTAAGTTTATAAGAGCATTATTTAAAATCGGTCTCTATTTTTGGGCCTTTGTCCCTGTTATGTGAGGGTTTGTCCAGATTTCTTGCAGTAAGAGGTTGAGAGGAATGCTTGTAGTGAGCACTCATAATCCCTTATCAGATGGGGGGGGGGGCAGTAAACAAGAAAACAATCACATGGATCAATCCTCCTGTACAAATAATAAGCATGTAGTAAAACCCATGAACAGACAGGTGTGGAAACAAAAAGGAAGTTTTATAAATTACAGCTAGGTTCAACCTGCTCTGGTACAGCAGAAAATGGTATTGGCAGTCATTTGCAAATTATTGTTATATTAACCATAGCTCCTGACAATGTAGCCTAGTGGAAGCATACACAGTATGAACACCACCACCTGGAGAAAGAAATTACCTATGGATTAGCCTGGAGAAAAAACATCAAAGCTTAGTCTCCCAAATTTGCTTAGGTGATCAAAATTATTTAGAAATAACAGTAGACTGGAAGAGTGCAGTCCTCTGTGATGTTATGTACTGACAGGCAATTAGGTAGTGACATAAATTATATATTTATTTTGATCTCTCACTACCAGAATATTACCAAGCACAAAATCCTGAGTTGTTTTTGTACTATGTCTAGTTTCTTGCATTTAGATACACTATATGGTTATGGGGTCATTCCAGCAGACAGCCAATGCTCTGCATCCAGTTTCTGCCCCAAAAAAAGGCATCCAGCAAAGTTATTACTTACACAGATTTGTTACAGTAGATGTCTAATGAGACTGAAACAAATCTGGTCTCTTTCAGGCAGTAATTGATATGACTATGGATACTGGCTAGTCCATTCTGATTGCATACATTCAGTCCAATACGCAGCACCAGTGTGATAATGGAACAGATAATTTGGTGGTAGCTCATTTTATATTTATTAATTTGACGATAATAGCACGGAAGGGTCATAAAGTCTGCTTGGCTTTTGCTTACTGACTCAGTAATGAGCTCTTTTTATAAATATCTGTAAATTACTTGATTGTTTGCATAAGGCTTTGATGCTGCATTATCTAAGTGCCTACATGCTGTTGCAATAAGGATGTACCAGCTCAATAATGAGGCATATAGCCTGTCTTTGTGAAACATAGGGATGGGCTTCTTACTGCATCTGGGGTTTGATTAGCAGGCCTAAAAGGTAGGAACATAAGTGAAGGGAAGTAGTATGCTAACCTCTCCTAGGGTGGGAGAGAGGTTGTGTACACTTGGAGCCACATTGGGTGGTGTGGTCTCTCTGGTGCAGACCAGAGGGTCTACTTTTTGTGCTCTGGGGAGGGGCAGCTGCTTGACTGCAATGTCCCTTACAGAAGTAAAGGACATCCTCCATGGTCAATCCATTGGTGTCCTCCCTCCATGGCATCTTGATATGTGCATGCATGGTAAGGCTAAGGAGAAAAAATAAAAATAAAACCTCCCTAATGGCTGCCCAGATGGTGATCCAGCAGTCATATCTCATTTGGTAGAGAGCAAATAGGTCAATTGACTGGGACAGAATCTGACGTTCAGTAGGTGATATGAGCAAATTTCTTAAAATAAATAAATATAGTATATAAAATTCTCTACAGTGAGTTAGTGGTTAGCTTTGGCAATGACAAGCTAATGGCTTAAAAAAAGCATAATTTTACTTTTACTGTCCCGACTTTTCATAACTAGTGGTATTTCATCAGCAAAGGCCTCTTAAACCTACAGGATTTTTCTGTATTTGCAGATGGTGACCATCAGCTGAAGGAGGCAGAGCTTGCTGATTACTAAATGAGCTATAAATTAAAAATAAAAGGTATTGCAATAGCCTGTGAAATAAATGGCGCAAGAAAAGGGGGCAAATGTAACTGTCTTATACATCATGGATTCCATCCAAAATACTGAATTGTATTTTAACCATTAAGTGCACCACTATTTCCTGTCCATCCTTTTTCAGACTGTATTAAGGCATTTTTCCAGATATCAAACCACTATACAAAGGATACATTCATGAAAGTGAGGCTTAAAGCACATTGAACAATTTCACAGCAGGCAGGTGGGATAAAGGAACAACATTTAACTAGAAGAAAAAAAAAGTTGGTTGTGAGCTATGAAAAATCTTGAGTGTGTTCTTAAATGGACTTTCTGTTTCTTTCAAAAAAAAGAGAATTTTGAAAAGTCTGTCCCTTTAGATGCACAGAATGGTTCCTCTGTTGCAAAAATATGGGGGTATTTAACCATGCACTACAGAAACATGCTAATAAATAAATGCTGTGCACTGTCTTGGCCTAAGTTGGGGTGGGATTTCTCAGTCCATTGTAAGCAACATGGGGGGGGGGGTAGCTGTGTACTGCATTCATATTTGTCATACAACAGAATAAATCCCTTAGAAGATGTTTATCATGTCAGATGCTTTTTCCCTGCCCTTGAGAAAAACCTTAAATATTTAGCTTAAATTGTATTATAAAAAAGCGGAATATGACATTTTAAATATATGAGCAGCTTAAACCATTCATTTCCAGTCCAGTTGACCTTTAGTGGGAATTCTGCTTTATGCAGAATATAGCTACTTAAATCCCTTATTAAACTGGAAAATATTAGATGCCAGTGAGATCAGACTGTAACAGCTCCTCATGCATGTATTGTTATTAACAGTATAATAATAAGAAAAATACAAAAGCCAGATTCTGCAGCCAGCTGGGACAGTATTATGGAAATGAGAAAAAGTGTTGTCTTAACAGCAGACAACACAGTGAAAAGATATATTACCCAGGCTTCTGTTTACAATTTGTATTCTGAAACTCCTGTAAGGAGATTGAGGAATTCAAGCTAACTGAACTTTAATTGAAGGAGATGCTATTTTTAAGTAACATTCAGCTATGCGAATACTTTTTTCATTATTCATCATCTTATTAGATTGTGGTGATATTAGGTAGCCAGAACAAAAGATGCATCGTGGGACTTCCAGCAGCTGAGACCTAAACAAAATCTTAATGCCGTGTTCTAAAATGCAAATCCCTACTAACAGCAGAGAAACATGGTGCTTTCTCTGTCTGTGTCATCTCTCTCTTTCTCTCTCCTTTGTATGTATGTGTTTTGTTCTTTACTACTGTTCACATTTTTGTTAGCTTAGATACAGCACATACATCTGGTCCAGTAGCTGCAAGCGTGAATTTAAAATCATGGAAATCAGAAGTTCAAATCTCAGTACAGACAAAAGATACCATTCTGGACTTGAGAATGGTTCTTATCATTTCAGACTGCAGAGAACTCATTTGCGTGAAGGAATGGAACTCTGAAGAAAACAACATGTTTTATCTTGTTTCTCTTAACCCAGGTTACTAAAAGGATTATACTAAAATAGATCAGTCTCTATAGTGCATCAACCTACACAATATAACATACAATCTTATTTGTTAGCATGTGATAATCTTAAATGTTAAGCAATAAAGCACAACAGACTACATGTAGCTATGCCCTACTTTTGAAAGAAGTAATAGCTAAATCCAAGTGTTTCATGCTATCCAAGATTGATGCTTTTTCTCAAGCTTGTAACCATGGGGTACATTGTTTCTTAAATGTAGTGGTTCATTTCTAAAAATTGTGTTGTTTTATTTTCCCACATGGCTGACTTAGACACAGTGATGTAATCAATTGATAATACTGAATCAACAGCTCACTGAAAAATCAACTGTCTTTAATTTGCATAGATTTAAGTGGTAATTTTGTATATTAAGAAATAAAAATCAATCTCAGGGATCTCCTCAGATTTTAACATACACCAAGAGTGATGTTGTTGTGTAAATTATTACTACTGCATGAAATATTTATAATTTAAATACTGACCTTTTTATCTGAAGCTGCTCTAGACACGGTGATATTATTAGGCAACAGTGTGTTTCTGTGCTTCAGTTGCAATTCAAAGGCATTCTATTTGTATCGTTGTTTTATAATTAATAATTATTATATTGCAGGGTGTGCTGTATCATAAAATTTTGTTAGCCTCTTAAGTGCACTTCAAGGAATGAGGCAAAGCCATTTACATGTGTACGCATGTACACACACACACACACACACACACACACACACACACACACACACACACACACATATATGCACATATTTACTCACAACCACAAGGCATAACAATTATCTATAAATAAATCTCACTTGTAGACTGTTATATCTGGACATAGAGTATAAAAATAAAAAAGTATACAACTATTTTATTTTCGTTTTAATTTCTATATTTATTTTTTTGACATTTGTTTACAGGGAAAGTCCAACTGGGCACGAATCCTAATTTCAGTGGAGGCCCAAACAGAAAAGCTTCCCCACATAATACAATTAATAAAAAACAAGATAATACTAACACACTAAGAATAATATAGCACTTGTACAATAAAGAAAAGTTATGACAAAAAGTTACAGAAAACAGGAGAATCAATATACAAGTTAAATAAGTCAAATCAGTGAAACATTCATTGAAATATTGAACACCGATAAAAAATATTGATCAACAATATACAGCAATCAATGGTGACCTGCTTTCTCCTATTAACCTGGTGAACTTGGGCATTCTGAGGCAGTGTAGCAACTGTCCTCTTACCTCCCAACACTCAGATTTGTGAGAGATGCACTTATATATCCAAATTGGAAGCCATGTTCTCTCAAGCCAAGACCGGAATAGCTGGTCAAGAGGAGAATGTCAACACCTGCACCATACTACATGCAACACATAGCCCACCAGAACACCCACCATCACAGCTCTCACATAAAAACACCAACCACACACCCACCTTTGCAGATGCTCTCAATAGAAATCTACCCAAACAGCAGAGACTTCAAAGGCAGAAATGCACTCGACCACCAAAACACAACACAAACCACAAGACACATAGCTCACCTACACAGTATGCCACTCAACCTAAGCCCCTAAGGCAAAACAGCTTGCACAATACACTAATCATGGGTGACTCAATAGTGAGGCACACTGATGTCCCACTCACTAAGTTATTTATTTATTTATTTATTCCAGTTTGATGAACGGGGAGGTCCACTGGTCTTGGGGAGCCCATTTTCAGTGGAGGCCCGGGAGAAAAGCTCCAACAATACATAGTTACATGAATAATTACTAAGAAACATTGCATTACTGACAAACAGGTAGCATTCATAAAGAAAGAAACAATTACAATTTTGTTTAGGTGTAAAAGACAGGCAAATGGCCTTGAGGCTAGATTTTACAGTATAGTTATATATACATAATACAAATGAGCAAGGTTAGCTAGGTGAGAGGTTAGCCAGGAGTAAAAGTGGAGGAGACCTTGAGAGGTATAGGGTGAAGAGTACATTTGCATTTCCTGTTTGAGTAAAGGTGAGAATGAAAAAGAGTTTTAAAGTTTGAGGTTATCGCAGGTTCTAAGAGTGGAGGGAAGAGCATTCCATTTTTTGGCTAAGGTGAAGGAAAGCAGAAGTTGACCAGCTGGGTGCTTGGGTTTGTGGATTGTGATTAGGTTTTGGTGGGTAGATCTAAGTGTTCTATGGGGAATGAGTTTTTATCAATAGGGGAGAGCTTAGAGGGATTTTAGTTTTGTTAGCATTTAATGAGAAGTGATTTTGGAGCATCCAGTTTTCGGTAGTTGAGAAGGCTGTTTGTGTCAGTAGTTGGAGATCTGTTAAGTTGGAGGCACAGCAGATCAAAGTAGAATCATCAGCATATTGAACAATTTTAGTATTGGGTATAGCCTTGTAAAAGTCGTTAATGATGTTGAATAGAACTGGGCCAAGTATGGATCCTTGGGGTACTCCAGTGGGGGTAGGACAGATGGTGGAGGTGCCTTGGCCCCATTTGACAGCCTGGGACCTGTCAGAAAGATAACTGGAGAACCAGGAGAGAGTTTTGTGGGAGAGATTGAGATTAGACAGATGATTTAGAAGGTGGGTGTGGGAGATGGTATCAAAAGCTTTAGATAAGTCCAGCAGAACTAAGGATACTAAATTACCGGAGTCACAAGCTAAATTGACAGTATGTAAAAAGGAGAAGAAGGGTGGTGTTGGTACTATGTTGTGGGCGGAAGCAGTGTTGGGTAAGAGAGAGTAGCTGGTGTTTGGTAAGGAATGGCAAGAGCTGAATGTGGATGCATTTTGCAAGGAGTTTAGAGAGAGGGGAAAGGATGGCTATGGGGTGGAAATTAGATACATTACAGTTTTTGCCACCCTTGTGAAGTGGAAGAATATATGCAGAGCACCATAGTTTGGGTACATAGGATTCAAGTAGGGATCTATTGATCAGGATGCTAATAGGGAGAGCAATACCATCAGAGGCTATTTTTAAGAAGGAGGAGGGAATGTTATTGGGAGCATTGGAGCAAAGCTTTAGTTTAGAGAGTAGTTTATTTCTTTGGTAGGTGGAGATGGGTTTGAGTTCGAAAGTAGGGGGAGGAGGAGGGAGAGGATGTTTGGTTGGGGTGGGGTTTAGGGTTGTTGTTGGTAAAGGTCTTGGTTAGCTCAGCAATAGACGTGGTGAAGAAGGTGTTGAAAAGTGAGGTAATTTCAAGGTCAGATTTGCTGGTGTCAGGGCAGGGATTATTTTTAGTACCTGGCCTAAGGAGAGAGTTGATAGAATTCCACAAATTTTCGGGGTTTTTTGGATGATTTGTTTGCATTTTGATGTAGTAAGACTTTTTATCTTTGATAACTTGTTTTTTGCCAAGGTTTGTTAGTTGTTTGTATTTAAGTAAGATGTCTGGTTGTTTAGTTTGGAGGTATATTTTCCAGGTTTTATCTCTTTGTAACATAATCTTTTTGGTGTCTTTAGTAAGCCACGGAGTGGTCTTAGTTTTTACTCTTTTTGTTCTTACTGGAGCTAGGGAGTTAAGGACATTTAAGAAAGTTGAACTGAAAAAGTCAACGGCTGAGTCTAATGGAAGAGTTTTCAGGGGGTTCCAATTGGTATTCCTGAATGAATCAGAGAAAGTAGTAGGGTTAAAGTTAGGGTTAAAGTTAGGTTCCAAGTGTGGATAAACTGATGGGAGTGTGGGGGGGTGAGGGAAGCTCAAAGGGTGAAGGCAGGGAGGTGGTCCCCTAATGGGTCTGGTATGTCACCAGATTGTATCACTTTATTGGGATAGATACTAGGATCCAGTCTAGTATGGAGCCTGGGGGGTTGGTTTTGTTGGGTCTAGTAATGGTATTAGTAAGTTGAGTGTAGTTAAATTGATTGATTGACATGGTGGGGTTAGGATTGTTGATTTTGTTCCAGTCTATATTTACATCACCCAACGTGTAGGTTTCCAGTTTTTTGAGGAGGCCCAGGACAGGATGTCTTCCAAGGTATTGGTGTTGTTACCTGGAGGAATATAGAGGGAAATGAAGCAGATGCTTTTATGATTGTTAATTTTTAGAAGTCCTGCTACAAGTTCAGCATTATTGAAAGAAGGGATGAGATTAGGATATGGAGTGAAGGACAGCTGGTTGGAGTACACTAGTGTGACACTGCCACCTTGAGTACTTAGGCAGTCAGATCGAAGTGATTGAAATCCAGGGGGAAGGAACTCAGAGTCACTTATGTGAGGCTTTAGCCAGGTTTCAGAAATGGTTACAATGTCAAGTGAGTTGTGAGTGAGACAGGCATGAAAGTGGGTTGTTTTATTTTTTTAGGCTTTGGGCATTAATGTTGAGGAATTTGAGGTATTTATTGGTGGAATTATTGTGGGAGCTAGTGTGCTTAGTAAGAGAGAAGTTTGGTCCTGGATTAGGGTGAATGTCACCGGCTAAGCAGAGGTAAGTGAGATAAGGAATAAGTTGTTTTGGTTTGTACTTAGTTAGAAATGTCTGGTAATGAAAAGGTCTGGGTTTGTAGTATTTTGTAGTGATTGGAAGAAGTTTTACTTTGAAGAGGAGGGAAGGGTGGGAGGGAACTAAAGAGGCTGAGTTGTTGTGGAAGTGTGTTGTGTGGGGGAGGTTTGGAGGCAAAGGTGGAGGGTGTAGATGGAAGTGAGTAAAGGAGGTGGCATGGTATAGAGGAAGTAGAAGGATGAGGATGGATGTGGAAATAAAGGTTTTAGGAGTAGGAGAGTGCATGATAGGTGGGGCCTGTTGGATGTAATAAAGAGGAGGTTAAGGGACTTACGAGGGAAGGGGTGATGTAGTGAGAGGCAAATGGGGTGGAGGGACAGTGTTGAGGATTGGTCAGTGGAGAGAGGGAGGAATGTTAGGAGGAGAATAAATGTAGGAGCACTGGGGTGGGTGAGATTTGGGGGTAGGTTAAGGGAGTGGAGTGATCCTGCAGGGCAAATGGAGTGGGTCAGAAGCAAGGAAATGGAAGAGCAAGTCAGCAAGAAACAATCAGTGAGGTGAGTAGTAAGCACAGAGCAGCAAGGCTCAGGAGTAAGGTGCAGTACTGCTAAGAGAGATTGAGGGGGAGAAGGGAGGCTACAGAAGGTAGGGCAGAGCAATAGAGCAAGTAAAACAGACAAGTATCCAGTAGCTTGATTTACTTTACAATAAAGTATTTAAAAGTAGGTTAATGCTAGTAACAGCAGCTAATGGATGTCAACAGTCAGGAAATTCAGGAAATCTCAAGGCAGGATACACCAGGGAATGATATACACGTGGCAGGACAAAACTTTGGTTCTTTTGAGTATTAGAACAGGTTCTGCTCAGGGGACCAGTACAGCACTGGGAAAGTAAGCATTCGCTTTAGATGGATGTCAACAGTCAGGAAATTCAGGATTCAGATATTGGTACAGTTGTTTCATGCCACTCAAAAGTTGTACTTATCTTACATGAGCAATACCATTAAATACTGCTTATCCAAATTTGGTCAATAGACAACAATAATTCACAGACAAAAAAATGAATTAAGTTGAATAAAGAGAAGGTAACAGTCAGCTGTCTATCAGGTGCCAGAATCTGACACATAACACATGCATTCAGGTCACCCCACAACAAGTACAAGTATGACTCTGTCACTGTCCATGTGGGTGTGAATGACCTGAGACGCACCTCCCTCGACTACATGAAATAAGACATAGAGGAGCTCTCGGATTATGTGGCCCAGGCAGGTATGACCCTAGCCCTGAGCAGCATCCTAACATTGCCCAGAATGATGCCACAGTACAAGCAGAAAATGATTGACTTCAACAATTGGCTAAGTTTCTGGTGTCATTCTAAGGGGATCCGGTATCTGTCTGCTTGGGATGACATGATTGACAAACCTCGATGCTTTGCCGGAGATGGCCGGCATCTGTCACCCTTGGGTTTCTGGATACTGGCTAAGGCTCTTGCCACCTGTATAGTACCTTTTTTAGGCGATGTTCCAAAGACCAAATTACCACTGTAACAGCTCTAAATAAATGCAGCCTGAGGGTTATGCTGCTCAATGCTAGAAGTCTAAATCTCAAGATGCACATGCTCAAAGCACTTCTCAAAATGGAGAACATTGACATTTGTGCTGTAATGGAGACCTGGTTTAAAACAGCAGAAAGTACCCCTGCACTACCAGGCTATAACTCATTCCACACCTTTCTGGCCTAGAACATGGACCAAAGCTCCAAAGGTGGTGGTGTCTCCTTATTCATAAAGAATATGCACACCTCCAGACTAGTAGCCCAGCATAACATATCTAAAATACTTCAGGTGCAACTAACTTTGGGTAAGATGGTGATTCAGATTGTAGCCTGCTATAGGACCCTAACCATGTCCTAAGACTCTCACTCCAAGTTCCTAAGCACCCTGGAAACTATTTGGGTCCAACCTGACACACTCATACTAGATGACTTCAATAACTCCTCCATCAACTGGGAAAACTACTCATGCACTAATACACTGGCCCAATGCTTCCTGGAATTCATCAATTCCAATGCCCTGGACCAGCTTATTCTTACCCCCACTAAAGGAAGCAACATTCTTCACCTGGTTATTGGCAACATGGGCAACCACTCCTCTACAGCAATTTCTCCCTGGTTAGATCTGATCACAAGCTAATCACCATGGAAATCCACATCAACCCACACCCCCCGCAAAGGTAACCACCATGAAAAACTTTTCCAAAGCTGACTTTGGGCTCCTAAAAACAGAGGTGGCTAACTTCACGGCACCCCTGTCAATGGAAAATAGATACATGACTGCCGACTCATACACCGATGCACTGTACGAACACATACATAAATGCATGGAACTAGCCATACCCAATAGAACCAGGATGCTCCCCTCCAAAAAAAAAAGGAAACCAATCTGGTGGTCCCCTACCATTAATAAATTGTACAACAGAAGGAAGAAACTGTTGCAGAAAAAGGTGAAGTCCCAAGATTGGAAAAACTCCCTTATTAGCCTCAACAAAAAGTTAAGATCTCTCATCAAAACCTCAAAAGCCAGCTATGAAAGCAGAATTGTGGCAGACACTAAAAACAACCACAAATCCTTCTATATTTATATCAAGAATCTCCATGGCAATACTGCACAATAGTGCCTACTACACTGAGCCAACAGATATTGCCAACATACTGGCCAACACATTTAGTGCCATGTTTGCCCCTTTATCCCCACCTAAAGGACCAATCACAATACTGGAGGAATGCCAGGCACCCAGCATTATTGCAGCACAGGTTAAAGCTGCCAAGGCCACGAATACAGCTTCCATGAGACCCAACAATATCCCTGGATGTGTTCTACATGAACTACAAAGTGAACTGGCACCACATCTCTCTTTCCTGTTCAATCACAGCCTCACCTCAGGCTTTGTCCCATCCCTACTGAATGGTGCACTGCTACAGTCATCCCTCTCCATAAAGGGGCAGTGACTACAGACCCTGGGATTTATTGCCCCATTAGCCTGATGAGTCTGATATGTAAGGCTATGGAGCACATCATCATAGACCTAACTAACAAGGATATAGGGAATCATCAAACTCTAGATCCCATGCAATCTGGTTTTGTGAAAAGTATGCCTGCTCAACTTGGTTGACTTCTTTGAATCAGTCACCAGAGCTGTGGATGAGGACAAGGCAGTTCATACAGCCTACCTTGATCTGGCCAAGGACTTTGATACCATTCCCCACTCAGGAATTATTGATAAACTCACCAAACTAGGCATCAACCCCTATATCACTAGGTGGGTTGCAAATTGGCTCACAGATAGAACCCGCAGTGTGAAAGCTGCAGACTCCAAGTCAGACTGTTGACCATTCATGAGTGGAGTCCCACACGGCTCGGTTCTGGGTCCTCTCCTGTTTGGCATCTACTTCTCAGAAGTCCAGGTCAACATGGCGGGACTCTGGCTGAACAAGTTCACAGACAACTGCAAGCTGGGAGCCATTATTAACTCCCCAAGTGATGTAGACATCCTACAGAAAGGCCTCACTGAGACCAATGACTGGTGTTGAAACCATGGCCTTAAGCTTAATGCCAAAAAATGCATTGTCATCCCCTTTGAGAAAAGCTCAGTTCCCACTAATTACCACCTCGATGGGAGCCCACTGAACACTGAAGGCATTATAAGAGATCTGGGGACACAGGTTGACAGCAACCTATCCTTCGACCACCACATTGCCACTGCAGTCAGAAAGCCCTTCTATGTGACACATCTCATTAACAAGGGTTTTGCATCCAGGAAGAAAGAGGTCATTGTCTCCCTCTACTCTACCCTCATTATGCCAATTGAGTACAATGCCCCATTTGGCAACACCTGAAACAACTGGAGAGACTGCAAGAGTACCTCACAAAGAGGATCCTAGGCTTTAAACATTTGTCTTATATGGACAGACTCAAAAATCTCCAACTATTCTCTGTCTCATATCATCTACTAAAAGGCGATCTCTGCTTGACTTACAAAGCCATGTCTGACCCAGTTTTTTTAGGAATGCTACATCTAAAGAAATCCCAATCCCTCCACACCACACACTCCAGAGACCTCAAACCTCATTAACACAATCAACAGAACATGCTGGAGGGACAGGTTCATAACCCAGAGACTGCCCATGCTATGGAATAGACTTCCCATACATGTCAAGCAGAGCACCTCACTGGCCCTCTTCAAAAGAAATCTTGATGAGTGGATGGAAAATAGAAAGTTCTCCCTGGGGATCACTCCAGTGGCTCTACTTGATAGAGGCACTGAGAACTAACGTTGGGTGGCTCGATGCCAGGGCACTTCTATGGGCTTGGTTTGTAAAGGCTCCAGGTCCATTAGCCTAGTACACACCTATGAAACTATAAAGTTGTAAAAGATGGCTGAAAAGACTGAGAAAATGTTAAAGAGTTATTACAGATGGTGATAGAGGAGAAAAAGTAGGGAGCAATAGGAAAAGTGACTGAAGATTTGTCAAAATGCAGAAGAGAAAGGAGAGAGGAAAAGTAAGAAAAAGAGAAAGGAAAGAAATAAAGGGTAGTGTTAACCTGGTGCAAGACATGTATACAACCAAGATATGAGGAGGGAATTCTTTAACGATTGTTTGAATGTGTGATTATAAGGCATTGCTCTAATAATCTATGGGAATACTGTTCCAGAATTTGGCCACAGAGTAAGATTATAGGCTTTGACCCACAAATTTTTTTTTTTGGTTTATAGACTTAAAGGAGGTGTTTCTTAGATGACCAGAGAGGCAGTTTGGAAGGCAATGGTTAAGAATGGTGCTGGTTGCTGGACAGGATGAGGATTTCTATACCGTTTTATGAGGAAGGAGGAGTTGAGTTGAGTAAACTTGTGGGACTGAGGTAATACAAGACAGTTTAAAGATTTAAGGGGAGTGCAATGATGAGATCTGTAAGTCTGATTAGCTGCAAATCTGGGCACTTTGTTGTAGCAGAGCTCACGTTTTGAACGTGGGGATATCTGAACACTGGTGAAAATGGGTGAGGCATATAATAGAGAAGGAAGGCAGCATGCATTCACAAGAGCAACTCGAATTGTTGGTAAGAAATCATTTTGATCTACAGGGCATGGCAAGTTTTTACTCTGCCTTTTTTATACAGTTTTGAATGTGAAGACCAAATTTGAGTTGATCATCTGTTATGATGCCAAGAAACCTAGTGGGTGGTACAACTTCAATTTCAGTGTTGTTGAGAGAGGATATTTTGAAGTTTTCTTTTGTGTGTATTTGAGATTTGGGGAAATATAAGAGCAATTTAGTCTTTTTTGGATTTAGGAAAAGTCAATTGCCAATTTTCAATAGAGTTGAAGGTCTGCTGAGTGATGGTTTGTAAATGGGAAGGACTATGAGATGAGCAGATGACAGCTGAATCATCTGTATATTTTATAGGTGGATCTTGTTGGGAAGATGCATGTAGATTGTTTATAAATATGTTAAATAGAAGAGGGCCAAGTATAGAGCCTTGTGGAACACCTGTATTAACTGAGAGGAAAGGTGAGTAAGGTGAGAGCCATTTAAGTGATTGTTGCTGGATTGACTGGAAGCTAGAAATCCAGTTGACTACTGTACTGGAAAAAGCATAGAGCAGACATTTTTGAGAGTAGTTTAGTATGACAGACTGTGTCAAAGGCTTTGGAAAGATCTACAAAGAGTGAAGAGACTAAGCTGATGTTATCTCTGGCTTTAATGATGCAGTCTAAAAAAACAGCCAGTGAAGATGTTGTGCAATGACCTGGACGAAAGTTATTACGGATAAAGGTCAACAGGTTTTCCTATGCATTTTTCTAATATTTTGGAAGGGGGGAGGGGACAAGACTGCAATATAAAGTTTGTCATCTCAGAGAAGTTACCCCCTTTATGAAGAGGAACATTTGAAAAATGTTTTCTAGAGGGATGGGACATATGATTCTTGTATGGACTGATTGATTAAGAAGGAGACTGGATAAGCAGTGGAGAGAGCAGCAATCTGTAGAGATTCTGTTGGTAGATTGTCAACTGAGAGTGAGCAGGGCTTACGTTTGCTTAGTAATTTTTTATGTAGGAAGTAGAGATTGATTTCCAGGTGAAAGTTGAAATATTGTGCAGATCATCATCACCTGAATCTCAATAAGGTTTCATAGTAAAGAGGTGTATGCTGCTTGCCCTCAATTTCCTGTATGTCTTTTAAGTACCAAAAGCCTTCTAAGAGATCCCTGAGTTATTGTCTGAGTTATTTGGCTGGTTTAGAATATAGTAATAAACTGTCAAAGGGTATGGGTAGGATTTACTTGATTCCTTATTCCTCTGCTTCTATTACAAGAACAAAATTAATCAAAATGCTCATCCCAGGCATGACAAGTGCTGGAGTATATTACTATATATAATCTTTAATATTAGAGAACTCTCAGTTTAGAAATGCATGTTATGTGGTACAATTCTTTCCATGAGGTTGTCATTGCAGCAACTTCAGAAAACTAGTCACACATTCTAATTGTGTGAGTTTATGTTAGACAGCCTGATAGGCACTATGAATGTTAAATGGTATCAGAACTAGAAAGGTTTGTTTTCATGGTATCTAGGATACTTTGAAATGGCCACCAACCATACAGATGAAAAAAAAAACAAGTTGCCAACTTTACATGGCCATCAAAAGAGTGGAATGCCACAATAAAATAACACCAATGAAAGAAAATAGCTGCATACGTCAAAGCTACCCCAGATGCACAACCGTGATCACTCAACCGTAAGCTAAGGCTAACCACACAGCTGCACATTAATCTGAATTGCAACCATAAAGGGAAGCTTTCATACAGTATAGACAGCATACCTCTCAACTTCTTAGAGCAAGAAATCTGGACAAACCACAAATAATAGGGTGACAAAGGCCCAAAAATAGGGACACTTTTTAAATATTGCTCTTACAAGCTTAGAACGTTGATAGAATAGCAGGTAGAATAGCAGGTTTTGCATTAACATAAATTTTCTGAAGGCTATGAAGACTGAAACTCAAATGTCTGCCATTTTTTTTTTACTTCAGTCCTCAGTGATTTGCTAGTGATTTGCCAGCAAACCACAAACTTTAGGAGAAACAGACCAAAAGTATGAGGCAAAAATCTGGACATTCTGTGAAAATCTGGACAGTTGTGACATATGATAGACAGCAGACCATATCTACAGAAGAAATCCAGAATAAATTGAAACTAATTATGGTTATGGGTGATTTTCCTCAGCCAGTGCCAGCATGTATACTGCAGATAACGTACCATGCACTCTTAATAAGTGGTATGGGACTGTTCAAAACAAAATAAAAAACTGGTAAACACCCAGTATAGAGCTCGAAATAAAACAGTTCAAAAATAAAAAGCAAAAGGAACTCTCAAAGTGATGTAAAAATACACTTAATAGCAAAGCTTCCGAGATAAAACTCTTCTTCAATGCTTAAAATCACACTAAAATACATTTTCATATATAAACCACATGAGCAAATTCAAACCAATAGGAGTGCAGCAACAATAAAATAATTAAAATAAACAATTGAGTGCTTGTTTTCTGGAAAAAGAGACCTTCTCTTGAGAACAGGTTTTAAACTCACAGTATCATTCAGCCCAGGAGGCACATCTGCTTGTAATTTATCCATCTGTATTCAACATTCTCAGTATTCAACACAGTATCCCCTCCTCTAATACTTATATCAATGTTTTTTATAACTTTAAATGTAAAACTATGTGTTGTATCTGAGCTTATGATATGTTTAGCTAAGGCATTACATATTATTATGCAAGTACATAAATGGCAACTAAACAATGAAACTGAATCTGTAACAGATACATTTAAAGAAATAATGATTGTAATACTACATGTAAACTTCTTATTTACTGTCATACCTAATGGAGTTGAAGCTGTTAGGGATCGTCTATGTATGTACACAGAAAAGAGTAGCACTCACTGTCATACCTAATGGAGTTGAAGCTGTTAGGGATCGTCTATGTATGTACACAGAAAAGAGTAGCACTCACTGTCATACCTAATGGAGTTGAAGCTGTTAGGGATCGTCTATGTATGTACACAGAAAAGAGTAGCACTCACTGTCATACCTAATGGAGTTGAAGCTGTTAGGGATCGTCTATGTAAAGAGTAGCACTCAAGTAGAAACTCTGTGTGCTCTGTTAGAACCTCTGCTATCTAGTAATGTAATTTTGTACGATAAAATCCTATACCATCAGGCGAAAGGAGTGGCGATGGGTACAGCAGTTGCCAACACTTATGCTAATCTTGCACTTTCCATCTGGGAACATAAGAATATATTCTCTGTCACTAGTGTTTTTGTTAAAAACATGGGCCAGATTCATTAAAGCCTACAATAAGTGTACACGATATGTATTCAAGAACAAGTTTACCATAATTTTGTGCTTTCTAGTCACACAGAAAGATTACACTAAGTGTACATGTAGTGGTAATCTTTATGAACCCCTGACAGTATTTAAAGCTGCAAGAATATCAGTAGGAAAATTTAAATTAGGAGGAAGTAGGAGTGAGTTATGTCTGTGTTGGCTGTTCATTCAGAACAGAGTACACTTAAGTGTAGGCTTTATTGAATCATGTTTTTTAAGTACTCTGGGGATGATGTTTTTTAGTGTGGTAGGGCAGTACTGAAACTTTAGAATATTTTTTTTACAAATATTAATTCTGCTACTACCTTCTTGAAGTTTAATCTTAGTTATTCAAAATCAAACATTTGTTGGATATTAATGTATAGATTAAAGATAATGCAATAGCTACTAGAATCTTTAGAAAAGAAGTTCAAACTGCTAGATATTTACATGGCACTAGTATGCACCTCCCATATATACAAAGACATTCTGCACAGTCAGTTCATTAGACTCAGTTGGCTAAATACAGATATATATGATTGTATCAATCAGTTAGATGAGATGGTCACAGAGTTTAAAGATGGGGGCTATAGTATTAAACTGCTAGAAGAAAATAAAAAAACAAGTGTTGAGTGAAAGAGATGGCCTAGCTAGACCATAACTGTCAGATACAGAAGAAAGACCAACTAATGGGACTGTAAATAATATCATGGATATTATTTCCAGAAATAAGTTTAGATATATCATGTAATATAATGCACATACCAACAGGGTTAAACAACTTAGAAGACAAAACTGATCTGTGCTATGCATGTCTGATATAGTTAAAGAAGTTGTAGGTTCATCACCTAGTTTTGCATTTAGGAAATGTAGGAATCTGAAACAACAGTTCTGTTATGAAGTCCTACAAATGTGCTTTAAGAATGTTATAATTAAAACTAAAAATACTGTGCCTTGCTATGATTGCCAGTTGTGTCGCTATATAAATAAGAGCAATGTTTTTGTGATAGGTTAGTACTAGGCTAACTACCCTTGCAAGCCTAGCCAATTATCCCTTCTGAGATTCAAACCCTGAACCTTCTGTTCATAAGGCAAACACCTTAACCATTAGGCCACCCTCCCAACCCTAAAGAAACAGCCTCTGCAAGGCTCAAACCCAGGACCCTGCACACCATAGACAAAGTGATTTACTACTAAGCCATTCCAGATTGTATACCCTAATACAAATAAGACATTTTATTTTCATACGTTTGCCACTTATAAAACCAAGAATGTGCTTTACTTAGCCACCTGTGAAAAATGTACTTCTTTTATGTTAGAAAACCAATAGGATGTTAAAAGAAAGAATAGCCCAACACCTATCTGACAGGAGGCGGAGAGTAATGCCTTAGCTAAACATATGATAAGTTCAGAGAAAAAAACAAAACACAAACCGGGATAAAGTATCCTCTCAAAAACAGTAAAATCCCAACAACACCAGGACAATCGAAGCCAACCAAACGAATTCCAAAGAGAATTAAACCAAATACTTTCCAAGAGCGATTTTATTGAAACAATAAAAAGTGAGCGCTTTCACGTCTGCCAGGACGCTTCATCAGACTTAATTATACTACTCAAACAAACATTCTTATATATTAGAGAAGCTCCTATTGGAAAGCAGCTACAAAAGCTTATTAATAAAAAGCTAATTCATTGGTACATATGAAAATAGAGAAATTAACATTTAACAATTTGACAACCACTGATATATTTTTGATAAACAAGCATAAAAATATCTGTATATACCAAAATATGTATAAACCACTTAAAAATGTATGCATATAAAAACATATAAAAGAACATTTAAAAAAATGTATTTTGCAATCATAAAATGGTGTAAGCACCTGGGGGTAGAGCTTAAGTCAGCATGTAAAGGGTTTATCTGCTAAGAAAGGTCTCAAAGAAACTTTGTCATTGAGACCATGGCCCCTATCTGCTGCTAGCTTAATTATCCATTTCACTTCCTTCTTTTCTGTATTCTTACGCATACACCCTAGTCTCTCTGTGCTATATACGTGTTCCAAAACTAAAAAGTGAAAAATGTGTGTACTATCCATTTGTAACACATGATTTGCCAAAGCATTAGTTTCATTTTCCTTATTGATGGCATAGATGTATTCCCTAATGCGCTCCCTCAATGTTCTAGTGGTCATACCTACATAAAAACAATGACATTTCTTACATTGAGCTAAATAAATCACATTCCTAGATTTACAATCCATATATTTATTAAATTCATATCTTTTTCCTGTATCCGGATGTATAAATTCATTGGAATTCTTAATATAGTTACATTGATTGCACGTGTGGCATGCTTGCGTACCTTTCCTTTGAGAGACAAAACTATCATGTCTTTTATTTTCATAACATAATAGTCTCTTTAAAGACTTGGTATTCTTAAAGCTAAATGCTGGTCTATCACCTACAATTCTCATAATGTCATCATCAAGTTGTAAAATGTTCCAATGTTTTTTAATAATGCTGACCACTGAAGCATTATTATTCGTAAAAGGTATTGCTATCCTTTTCCTGTTGTTGGTATGGCTATATTCATTCCTACCTAAAGACATAGTCCTACGAATATATGGTTTGTCCTTTCCTTCACGTTCTATTCCCACTAAGTTCTTCCTTGTGGTAGCTTCTATCTATAAACTCTTCTTCCATATTCCTTATAGCTTCTTCAAATGTTGAGTCATCACTGGTGATTCTAGAGAATCGCACAGCTTGATTCATAACAATGTTCTTATATATGTGTGAAGGATGCATGCTATCTCTATGAAATATAGCATTTCTCCAACAAGATTTACGATAAACCTCTGTAGTAAGTCCCCCATTCACTTTCCTAAGTAATACATCTAAAAACTCAATTTTCACCTGGGAGGCAGTACTCGTCAACTCCAAGAATGTTGTAGTACCATTAGCATACCCAATAAATTTGTTTAAAGTATTAAGATCTCCTCTCCAAATTAAAAACACATCGTCCACAAATCTTCTATAGCATTTAATATATTTAGAATAAACAGCATGTTCTAAAATATAAGTGGACTCCCAGTATGCTAAAACCAAATTAGCATACGAGTTGGCACAAGATGTGCCCATTGCTACACCCTTAGTTTGCAGGTAGTAGCTACTCTGAGATATAAAAACATTGTTAGAGAGGACTAGATCCAATAACATAGTAATCATAATAACCTTATTATTGGACATGCCATTATGTAGTAGAAACAACCTCAAATATTCTATGCCCACATCATTGGGTATACTCGTAGATAAGCTGTAACATCTAAAGTGACTAAATAGTCGGAATCCCTTACTTCACTTCCTGTATTATAACTTGCTAAAGTTTCTAAAAAATGTTGAGTATCACGAAGAATAAACATAGTTTTATCTACTACTGGTCTTAATTGCTTCTCTAGGAAAATTGATATACTCTCTGTCAACCAACCTCTTCCTGAGACAATTGGTCTAAGTGGAGGACAACACATGGCTCTGCACACTCTGATGAATAATATTGATATAGTTATAAGACCTGCGGATAAGGGAGGAGCCACAGTAGTATTGGATAAAGTTTATTATGATAGAAAGATTACAGAACTACTAACAGATAGGAGTACTTATGCTAAACTTGATTCTACAGGCTTAGACAAATTGATTAAAGCGATGCATGATGACTTGTATGACATGTTGATGTGTGATATAATAGATGAGAGTTTGTACAACTATTTTTTTAATTGAAAAACCTCTAATTCCAGTATTTAGAGGTCTCCCAAAAATACATAAGGACATGTGTTGTCCTCCACTTAGACCAATTTCAGGCCACTGCATGATGCCTTCTGCACTTCAGCAATTTCAGCCAGTAACTGTTGCCCACTTGAGCTCCCCATGTGTAACCTCCTCGCTCGCCACTGCTTCCATCATCTGTGAACTCACTGTGTAGTGCCACAACTGGTACTCATGACACCACCATCTACAAAGAAAAGGACAAAAGTAAATCCTCTAAAATGTAAAGAGAAGGTTCCACCTTATAACCTATTCCAAATTATAGCAGCAGTGTTCCAAAACCCCCATCTGCAAGAAAGAAAAAAGGACATATAAATCATCTAAAATACATAACGCACATTCAAAGACATCTTCAAAGACAGCCTATCCTGCCAACCCGGGAAGGAATGTACCACCACCTAACACACTTATGACAAAGCAGCCATAAATGAAGCTAAGCTTCTAATAACCCTATCAAATACCTAATGTAAATTTTTACTACCAGCCGAGTATGTTACAACTAAACCCCACACATGAAGGGGCATATCAATATCCACAAAAAAGGGTAACCTTGTGACTCCATACCATATCCATTAACACACTGTGTAGGCCAAGCTAACTTATATTGTAAAACCATCTGCCTAACTCCCAACCTTCTATCTCCAAATGAGGAACACTAGGCACCATAATGTAGAACCAAGAAAAAAAATGCAGAAAACCTAATAATAGCTTACTAGCAGTTTAAGTAGGAAGATAACTTTACGCAGCCCTGATCTAATTCTCTTGCAGTGTTGCCCCAAGGGACACATGGGTCACCCATTTGATAATGTCTATCCAGACTTCTGCAGGTTATTCAGCCCATACCACACCAGGTAATCACAGGAAAGGTAGGACAACATGTGTGCATCAGTCATCAACGCTTAGCCAGTAATTGCCAAGAAACAGCTATGTAATCTAGACCAACTGTGAAGGAAAAGAACAAATCCTAACATGAAGAGACAAAGCCTCAAAGCCTACCTCCTGAACTCTTAAAATAAGTCTGAAGAAAAACCCTACAAAAAGGGGAACAGAAGCCCAAAACCTAGACACATTCCAAACACATCCTCCACAAATTCGAAGCGGATGCAAGAGCAATAAAGTCCCACATACTCATCTGCATGATTGTAAGATGGAAAATCAACAATGTCATCATTTAGCACCTTCAATCCTCCTATCCCAGCAATCCACCCCTCCTACCACAACAAACCTTAGTCCCTACCTGGAACCTAAGCTAAAGAAATTCAGCACACCTATGTCCATTCAAATGTCCACCTAGTAGCCCCAATATCAGCAACAGTCAAAGCTGGGAATGAAGAGGCCTAGTCTCACTTCCCCACCAAAGGAAAACCCCCATGTATTATATCACGCGCAACATTAAGAAACAACAGTTGATGTAATATCCATACATTAATGAGAAAATTGCATCTCCCAATCTTCTTGACCTATGGAAAGACATCTTATCTACCCCAGAAAACTCCTTTTACCTCAGCTACCCTGAAATCCAAAACTTAGAAGACTGACAAGACCAAGTCAGCATCCTTTTGCAACCAAACCACCATGCATTAACCTAAAATTCAGAAAACATAACATCCAGCTGGCCCCTGCCCATTAGTCACACCACAACTCAAGCCTCCCCAGCCGTAGTTTACTATTTGGAATTCCTGCCTCTAGATGTTGAATCTCATCATATCAATTAATCAAATTATCCACATAACTCCCCCATTCCAAGTTTGTAATCTTGGCATCAACTCCCTACCCCTGAGGCTTGCCTTACTAATCATTCATCCAAAATCCCAAAGTCCAACCCAACCACAGTTATGACTATACCCCGCCAGAAACTCCCCATAATTGCCCAGCACTTACTCACCCTACTCCAGACCTGTCTCAACCCTACCTGTCCCAGCAATACTCCCATACCACCCAAACTCTTCCAGCCTAAATGCGCACCTGAAAACATGTCCGTACCTGTGTCCTCTTTGCGTACCGCCCCAAAGACCAAACATCCCTTCCAGCAACATCCATCTCCTGATGAAACCAACCCTCTTCAAACCAGAGAGTGACACAAACTCTGTGACCTCAATGAGTAGCCTTCAAACAGCTGAAGCAGCCCCAAATCAAACCACCATCTGTAAAGAAAAGACAAATATAAATCCAATAGAAGCACTAAATTAGGAGAAATTGTAAGTATCAGTACTACAACCTTCAAAACATAATAGAATAACAAATTTGCATTAGCAGGAATTGTCTGCAGGTTATAAATTCTGAAACTCTAATATCTTTCCGTACTTTTAAACCGTAGTCTACACTGATTTACAGCAATTAGCCGGAAAACCATGGGTTTATAAAATGTCCAAAAGTACTAGGCATAATCCAAATCGAACATAAAATTCTGCACAATGAAAGGTATGTGGAGCAGCAGCCCAGACCAGATCCATCTGCATACACTTCTTCCTAAGAAAATTAGTGTTAAGCATTTCCAGCACCATTTAGGAATGGACAAAACAAAAGCTACTTCCAAACCCAGGCTGCCCCCTTAGATCCCCAGCTTATGAAAACTTCCACATCATTCCACCCTTCCACAGCAAGAAATCCAAACCTGACATGTCTGATCCCCCCCCTTTTTCTTTTTATTAAATTAAACTTTGGGTTTCCAATACTCTGAAGGGAATGGACCCCCTGAACCAAATCAAAGTATGCTTAAAGTCCGTAATTTTATTTTGTACTGCTCACCCAAACTTAGAAAGTGTATTGCATAACAGGATTTGCAGTAGTCTGAATTTCGGAAGGGTATAAAATTTACTGTCCAACTCCAATGTCTGTTGTTACTTTCTAACCTCAGCCTTA
Organism: Protopterus annectens; assembly: GCF_019279795.1. NCBI lineage: Eukaryota > Metazoa > Chordata > Ceratodontiformes > Protopteridae > Protopterus > Protopterus annectens. The sequence continues at coordinate 1,618,008,671 of NC_056741.1, forward strand.
ATGATTTGCCATCAAGTGCTAGCAACCACATTTTATGAAAATGGACATTAAAGCACGAGGCAGCATCTGGCCATTCTGCAGAACCTATACAGTTAAGTTATTTTACTGTTCACCCTTTTTTTTTGGAACTTAGAAAGTGGATTGAATAACTAGATTGCAGTAGACTGATTTTTTTTGAAGTAGCAAACCCCAGTTCCTATAGAGGTATGAGTGATAAAGCTGTAAACAGCCACACGCTACCCTTTCTTGCTTAACACTTGATAGCTGTGTCCTCAACACTCCCCCTTGCGTAAAGCCTTATACAGCTCGCCAGAAGTAGGGACCAATTTTAAATGTTGGTCTTGTAAATTTAAAAGGTTAGAACAGGGCCCATACTAACCTCGAAAGCTCTGAATGCCAAAACTCAAATGTGTGTCACCACCCAGAGACTTAAATCCTCAGATCATCCCAGAAATTCACTAGAGAACAACTGGACCAGAAGGAGCAACCCCTAAGAAAACCACCTAGTTCAACAACCAGCTCTCCAGTTCAAACACCACCACCACGGCTGCATTACATTATGTCCGCTCCACGCAAACCTCAAGTTGGCATCCTGCTTTCCTGTGTCCTTATCCCATCTGAAAAAAATGTTTTTTTTTGTTTTTTGTTTATTATTACATTATAATAGTAATTTTGCTTTACCTGCAATGCATACTGTTAAACCTTAGAGTTAACAACCGAAATTAGTCCCATTGTGTGTATGCTTGTGTAAGAAGAAAGCGTGCCTTACTGACTGTTACCGCTACACTGCCCATGCATGCTACCTGTCAACTAAATCTCTCAGAGCCCGCAAAAGCTATTAATGGTTCCATCTGAGGAAAATACCTCAGAACTCATCACAACAGACTGGTCCTTAACAGAACATATTTATTTCCAGTCACAGCTCAATCTTACAGATCTTAATCTTCCGGTCCAAAAATGTTCCCACCACCTCTGACAAAGTGCAATGATTAACAGAAAGGGGAACACTTACTAAAAATCTACGCTAACCTCCTCAGCACAGCGTATGTATTCCTGCAGTACTTTAAAAGTTATGAGTTAATATATTTCTTTCTACCATGTAAATCAAACGCTCACCCTTTCAGGATGCAAAACAGAATTGTTAAAACTCAAATGGAGGTACAATTATGAAGAGGTGGATCGAATATACCGTATAACCACTACCCAAATGTGTACTACTATTAGGTAAACCTTAAACATGGTGTGTATATATTTTACTGCCCTATCATAACTACAAATATCTTGCTAAATCAGCATCACTAATCAACAACGCAGAAGATACCACTCTAAATACCACTAGAACTTTAGAATATATTTCCTTATTGGTTTCCCCTACATACTGCAATGGGTCAAAGAGAACACGAGACAAATACAAAAGAGGGAGAGAGCATACTTGTTATCTTGTGATCTCAGCTTAATATCATCCCAAACTAATATCATCCAACCAGTAGATTCCGAGCTCAATTGAAAGGAGAGGAAAGAGACAAAAAGACTGTATAGCAATTACTCACCTCCTCTACCTATCCCCGAGTAAACCAGGCCTACCTGCCAACAGTATACCTAGGTCGTCCCAGGCATAAACTTGCCATCTAGCAAGTCCATGCCAAAATGTGATTGGTTACCCGGCTACACTTGTCTAAACCTCTTAAGCCTCTTCCCATCCTTATCTCATTTCCTCCCAAACATCCCTGCCTTCACTTAACCCTTTCACCTCCCCAACCCACTTAACTCCCACTAATATCAATTTAATCCCTCATGAAGATGTCCTGGGACAACTTGGTTTGTTGCCAAACTTCATATATCGGTAATGACAATGAGAATAAACATTGATATGGTAAAAAGAAAATATGATGCAATTGATATTCAAGTCTCATCAAATAAATGTGGTCAGAGGCATGAAAAGTAAAAAATGTCCATCATTTAGTCAGTTTTGTAGATGTTATGATAGTTTATTTTGCAAAGATGTAAAAGAAGATAAGATTCTTTAGAAAAATGTGTATGTTACTGACTCAACAGCTTGAAAAATATGTTTTGTTCATTTTTTGAACTATAAAGAGTTGAGACTGTGAAGTCAAATTTTAAAAATGCAGTAAAAGAAAGTGCCTAACCTGACTAGCAAGAAATGTTAAAAATTAATAAACAAAGTATTGCTTTTAAGGCATAAATATGTATAGAGAACAATATTTTTTCCAGAAAACTTTAAAATCACTGGGTTTGACAGACACTGTGAGTAAATCAGTCTGCATATTAGACTTGTTCGGGTAGCAAGAAAAGCAATTAGATCAGCAGTTTATACTTTAAGATTATCACTGTTAGTTGTACAATGTAGTTATTTAGCACTAAGCCATTCTCTTATGACCCTCTCTATCTATTTGAAATCATATAAATAATTAGTGTGAGTTACTTTATGCTTTGCATCTACAGCCCATGCTGTGGTATATCTATTTTACGTCAGCTTTATACTCACTATTACTATGTAGTCATTTCATACTGTGTGATTACCTTACATTTATATCTTTGCTATGCACTCTATTACCTTACAACCTGCTTAACAAATAGCGGATAAGAATGAATAATGTTCTATGCTGTGCCAGTCACATATGTGCTAAAGTCCTTGGCCAAAGTGCAGAAAACAATTATACTGGGCCATACCTCTCAACCTCTTAGAGCAAAAAATCTGGCCAAAGACATATATAAAAGTGGGACAAAGGCCCAAAAATAAGGACAGTTTTTAAATATAGCTCTTACTAACTTAGAAAAGTGATAGAATAACAGGTTTTGCATTAGCATAATTTTTTTGAATGGTATGAAGTCTGAAAGTCAAATGTCTGTCATTATTTTCTAACTTTATTCTTTAACGAATTGCCACTAATTTGCCAAAAAAACACAATTTTATGAAAAATGGGCCAAAACTAAGAAGCAAAAATCTAGACATTCTGTGAAAATCTGTACAGTTGAGAGGTATGGAAATCCCGATTGGTCAAAAACAAACTGTAGCTGGCAAATTAAGTCTAGAGGAAATAAGCAATTTGAAAAATTGCAACATTTTTCTGTAAATCTTGCATTTCTTAACGTCAGTAAGGCTCTGCTGGTGTGAATTAGAAAATGCTAATGACCTTTCCTAAGTGGTTGAAGCCTTTGACTTTGATTCATATTCCAACTCATCTGACAGGGCCAAATTTGTGTCACAATCTTTACCCCAGCAAGCAAGCAAGCACACATGCACACATATTCATGCACACTTGGGCATGAGTGCACACACACACACACACACACACACACACACACACACACACACACACACACACACACACACATTTGTATATCCTTTTTATATGGCTTAAGAATGTTTATTGAAATTCCTAGAAAATAAACATGTTTTTAACAGCTAAAAAAGTTTACTTCTGAAAAATGCAGTAAATGCCTTTTTCTGTTGCTCATGTTCTGTTCCAAACAATAATTGAAGCAGACTTAAGTAAATTCATCATGTTTGTTACTTCATACAAGTACTGAAAAAAAGCTTCTTAGGCACTTGTGTAATATGTACTGCTAAACCAGACTTGTTAAATAGGTTGAGTGACATGCAAAACTGTGATCTTAAACAGCATATATTTGCTACTTCACGCAGACTTCAAACATGGATGCGTTTTAAGAAAATTCAGATTCAGTTTGTGGTATTTGGAAAACTAGGCCATGTAAACAAATGTACATGATTCCTTGAGAGCCAGAAAAATAAAGGAACAATTGTGGCTGTCAGACTCAAGTGCTGAAAAGTCGCTTCAATTGAAATGTGTCATTACTGTTAAAGCAGTCTGCGAATAAGTGCATTTCAGGCTCATTGGAGTGGAAGAGCCCTGTGGAGAGGCAGAAAGTTCTGAGATCTTCTGATAAGCTCTGTGGCTTCTGAGTGGCAGATAAGGAAATGCAGCAACATCATACGCCCTCTCTGATCATAATTACATGCACCACTGATGAGCTCATCACCCTAATCTAATTAGTGTGCAATGCTTGGCTTCTTGTTATGTGCTTAAATAATTTACTGTATCAGACTGTGTTCCTTTTGATGAAAGCTTGCTAGCTGCAGAAAGAGTCAAAGGCCACAGTACTCTGTGCTGTATGGTACAGTGTCTTCTACTTTGGGCACCCACCTCTCAGAAGCTATTAATGATTTAACAGAAAGACAATTCTGACTTATCACTGATAAAATCAAGAGATGAGAGGAGAACTCAAATATCTTTGGCACTGTTTACAGTGATTCCTTCTCATAAATGCAGTGGCTTAATCATTTTATTTAAAATCATTACCATAATAATATTAAATGAACAAAAGTGAATATTACCTATGACAAAAAAAAATACACGCATGACCGCTGAACAAATGCACTGTGGTGCGATACTGTTCACCAGGTATTTCATTCTGACACCTTACTTGAAATAATTACTATGTATAATGATTTGTTTGCTGTTACTTAGCTTTTATTGACCAGGTTAGTACCACTAAGCTGGTTGCCTCTTTTTGGGGGAAGGCTAAAGGTACTATTTAAACTGCCAAGAGAAATTTAGCCAGGGCATCAGGAAACTTCCTCTACTATTTTCAATAGGTACTGTGGGATTTTTTACATCTCATGAGTTAACAGTGACTCAGGCACGTTGGGCCTTGGTTTAACATCTCATCTAAACAATGACACAATAAGGAGTGCAGTGATCCCCCCATGCCACACTGCAGTGTCAGCAATCCAACTACCTGGTATAGGAGTAGAACTCACAGTCCTCTACACCAAAGGCTATTGTGCTATCTGTTGCATTAAGACGTATGGATCCTACTGACTGTAAACACACTGCTGCCCCACACTTTTTCTCCTTCTGAAGTATATTTTTAATGTAATCACAGGCCAGGTTTCTCAGCCAAGGTGTCTGAGTCTTTCAGCTGTTGAGCGAAAACTGTCTCTCATTTTATTTTTCTGCTAATAACATCATTGGCTACCACTATCAGCTCTACCAGAGCTTTAGTATAGTCGACATGCACAGAATGATCTCTCACCTAACATACTACAGCTACACTGAAAGTGAAAGCCAGAAGTCCCGTACTAGTTCCTGCCTCATACATGGTGTCTGTGTTAGACTGTGAAAAATACTAAAACTATAACAATCACATGCATTGAGCTCTGCAGTTAAGCTCCCAACTGAAACAAGCAATCAAAGGTCACATATATTAGAGGCCCTTGCGTGCTCCATAATAAATAATTTTTATCATTAAAACTAAGGTTATCTTCTATCAAATATTGTACCAAATCCATAACGTCATGAGTAAACTCAACTGCTGGAGAGTGCAACAGATTTGTTTTATTTTGTAGTCTCTTCTAGGTGAGTAAGGGGAAGACATTCATCTCTGTTTTCTTCCTACCTTTGCAAAATCTGTTGAAAACATTCCAAGTAACTCAGAGTTTTGGTGTTATTTTTATAAGTACTCACATGCTTTGTCTCTTGGCTGAGGTGTCCTGTTACATATGCAGAGCGCAAGCTGCCTCACTTGTCCCTTAAGTTTCTGTATATTAATTGCAATGTGATTAATTCAGCATTTTCATACCTTTAATTTTAATAAGTAGATGATAATCTCAAATTTAATATATATATCGCACAAACTGTCAAAAAAGTGCACATCAAACTAGGCACCCTATACAGGGCCAAACCATACCTAACTCCCTGTACCAGGTTTGACACTGCTCGTACTCACCTGCTATCCACCCTCCTGTATGGTTCACTTACATTCACAAACCTACGAAAATCGGACCTCAACAACCTTGAAGCATGCTGCAATAAGATTGCTACATATGCCGCTAATCATCCACACAGTTCCCACCACTGTGCAGCTCTCTCACAGCTAAACTGGCTAGAACTACCCAACCTGTTATCACTTAATCAGCTAACATTACTCACAAAATCATCTTTCATGCCAATGACTGTCCAGCAATCTCCCACTTAATCCAACCTTGTAACAAAATTAGAACTCTCAGATCCTCTAACAAACTTTTACTCCCTTAACTGTCATAGTGATTCCCTCTAATCACACATAATAGCAAAATTCTGGAGCAACCTACCAGTGACAATAGCAAAAAACCCCAACCGCAACTAGTTCTAATCAGTCCTAAAAGAACATCTGATTAACCACTGGCTGTGCTCCTGCCAGTCACCTGGATAATGACTAACCCACATCATTTACTGTTCTCAGCAAAACTCCTATTCTTCTAATATGTATTTGTTTCTCAGTATGGAAATTCATGCAGTACTTGTATTGTTCTATTGATCTTTTGTATTTTTGCCTGTATTGTTCTGTAGATTGTATTGCACTATTATGTTTGCTTGTTCTTGCATTGTACTGTACTATTGCCTAGATTGTATTTTCTAAATATGCTTTGTAATATTGATTTTGTAATATTGTGGAGCTTTTCTCCCCAGGTCTCCACTGAAAACGGCCCCTGGCCCAGTCGGACACTACCCGGTAAACAAATGTAATAAATAAAATAATAAATAGTATCAAATGTTTGACAAAGCAAGTTAATCAGTTAGCAGTCTAGCATATGCACCTTTCCCTGCACAGGAGTGAATCAGCCTTTTCCATCAATCATACTCTAAAACCATTCAGACAGACCACACCCTCATTTAATGTAGTACGACTCTCCCTACTTAACATTACACAGCTTCTTCATATACACTACATATCTTCTAAAATAGACATAAAAAGACAAAAAGATATCTTCTAAAACAGTAGGTAGTATGTTGTAAGCTAAATTAATACACTGCATACATTCATACATTATTACTTATGTTACACTGTATTTGATTCCGGTACAATATGGATGAAGTTCTGAGTACAGCTGTAGGTAATTCTGCAAGATGAAAAAAGGTTTTTATCACAGATATAGCCCCTTAAATTAACATTTTATATATATATATATATATATATATATATATATATATATATATATATATATATATGTGTGTGTGTGTGTGTGTGTGTGTGTGTGTGTATGAAATGTGTATGTATGAAATAAATATTTTCTTTTACTGAAAACATAAAATTACTTTTAATTCCAGAACAATAAATGTTTACTTTGGCAACAAATTCATGGTAAGAATAAACACAAATTACAGGTATGTTATAAATAATTGTGAAATGCTGTGCATTTCAGCCCTTCCTATTTGTACAGCCGTGCTAAGTTTTAAAAGACTTGCAGTACATTTGAGCCTTCTGCACATGTTATGCACAGCTAATAATACATGCAGGCTGTTAAAGAAAATGCTACGGGAGGGTATTAGGATGTGCTGTGTTGTGTGATGTGTTATTTATCAGATGCGACTCTGTGCTTCTATCCATATGTGCAGCACAGTATTTATGAAAGGTTTTCTTCACATCCTATCCCATCTAGCCAGCAATACTACTGCTTATTTTTGGAACAGCTGCCATACGGGCCACCAAAAAAGCATTTTCCATTTTCTGACTTCACCTATACCACAGTGATTGACATGAAGTTTGCTAACTTCCTCTTGTAGTCACGCACGTTCCTTCGGGCCTATATTAGTTTATTGAAACACGTATTTGTTGAATACATATTCATCGAAGGCTAAACATGAAATCCATTACAGCAAAGCACAGAATTTTTCCCAGGGTTAGGAACCACTGGGCCATCACCACAACTTTGCCCTTTTCTCCACCATAGTGTGATCTCAGAGTTGGTATATATATATATATATATATATATATATATATATATATATATATATATATATATGTATAGTTAGGGGGGATGTGGGTGGGTTTGATTTAGTGTATTGTGTGTTCCAGAGTGCTAGCGAGCAAGTGATTCCTAACCCTGGGAAAAAGTCTGTGCTTCGCTGTAATGAGTTTTACTGTTAAGCCTTCATTAGCCTTCATTAAATATGTATTCGATGAATACATACTTCGATGAATTAATGTAGACTTGTTCCTGCTGTTGCTACTTGAAAATAACCTGAACAAGTGTGAGGAATTAGGGCTTCCTTTTATGATTTATTATTTATCTTCCTTTTCTGATGTGATATTTATTGCCTTGGCAGGTTTTAGTTGGACATACTGATGTATGTTTAGTCACAGTTTCCTGATCTGCTGATCACAGTGGCTCACTCCATGGAGAACAGTGACCTTCCCATTTAAAAGTATTCAACATACCAGAATTGTCCCTTCCACATCAAAAACAGATATGGGAGGATATCTATGTGTTCCCTTACAGTGTGACTGCACCACACATACAGGAAACTTACTTCTGTCATTCTAGACTTAGTCCACAAGTTCTTCAAGGTCTCTGAACACATTATCTAAGTTATATTTCAGACAAAATTTAAAATGACCCTTACTTACATATAAAGTTGATATTTCCCATTATAGAGGAGGCTAACTTAGGTCCTGGTCTTCTCCTGTCATTTCCTACTATTCCCTCCACCACATTACCCCTCAGACTCATTAACATACTGTTTCCCTCTCTCTTTCCCTATCTGCACCTCTTTTTCACTCCCTCTTATTCTCTACATTTGTTTCTGTCTTCCTCTCTCATTCTTTTTCTGTCAGTCTTTCTCTCTCTTTCATTTCTGCTCCTCTATGTTATCCTTACCCCTCTCTTTTATGTATGTGTATGTCTCTCCTTCTCTCTCTCAATATTTCCTCACTTGTCTACAGTGTCATGGTAGTTGTAGGTTCTTATGTAATTACTAGACTAATGGACCTAGGAGGCTTTTTTAAGCACAGCCATTTTTCCCATTTGCTAATGACAGGTAAATTACTCAGGGGCATATAGATAGGTTTAGTTACCAGATCATTTACAAGCATTCATCTCAACCTCTCAGAGCAAGAAATCTGGATAAAGCCATAAATAATGGGGGACAAAGACCCGAAAATAGGGACAATTTTTAAATATTGCTCTTACGAACTTAGAGAGTAGACAGACAGGTTTAGCATTAATATTAATTTTCTGAAGGGAATGAAGGCTGAAACTCAAATGTCTGTCATTATTTTCTGACTTAAATCTTTAATGATTTGCCAATGATTTGCTAGAAAAACACAATTGTATGAAAAATGGGCCAAAAATATGAGTAAAATATCTGGACATTCTGTGAAAATCTATACAGTCAAGAGGTATGTTTACAAGCTGCAGTATTTGCTCCCTCTCTCCTCCCCCTTTTTTGCTCTGCCCTATTTCTCTCTCCTTCCTGGCCAAGTATCCTTCTTTATTCTGCTTTCTAGGTGCACATGTTGCTCTTGGTCCCATTCTGTACCTCTTGAGGCTTTTCATTTCTGAGGTATGTAAGTCCGTACATCACCTTTATGCCCTACACCTTATGCACACGTGATTATGACATCTATAAATTCTATGGTATACTGGCTGGACATTGGGCTGTCCTTGACTGGAAATCCCTTAAGTCAGGAATATTGCAACAGTGAGGAGAAGGATATCAACTGTTATGGTAAGATTTTATGCAACTCTACTTTCTCTGGCCACTTTAACAAAAGTATAGAATTAGCAGCCATACCCAGAGGAAAATACAATTAGAAAATTGTAAACAAAGCCAGTTTGCTTTTCCACCAACATAAATAAATCTTAGAATATGAGAATAAAAAAAAACACTTTAAGTTATGCAACAAATCCAAAACTCTTCATAACAAAGATAGTATAAAAATGTAACAAAGACAATATACAAATATTACTAGAGAACTGAATAATACTAGTAGGGCTACTAAACCCGAGAATTTAAAGACTAGTTTCTGAAGCCAAAAATAAATACTTTTTTAGTTAAATGAGGAATCTAAAGAACAGTATCCAACAGTGCTCAGTCAGAACTTATCCTAAATGAAACCACCCACTCTAACCCACTAGACATCAGCAATATACCAGCAAACAAGTTTAGTGCAAACTTCACAAACTGAATCATTCATCCAGATTCCACATATTCCAGAATCCCTTGTACCACTTATTGTCACCTTGGGGCACATTCTAAAAGTGCTATCAAAGACCAAAAATACTAATTCCTTCCGACCTGACAAAATACCCTAATGTTTAATAAATAGTGAGAAGTGGGTCCTTGCCAAACCTTTCCTTAGACTGTTTAACCTAAGCTTAGCCACAGGATTTGTTCTTGAATTATAGTTCACCAAAGCAGTTATGCCCCTCCACAAGGGTGGCCCTTCCATGGACCCCAGTAATTACAGACCCATCAGCTTTCTGAGCCCAATCTGCATAGCTGTAGAGGATAGCATAACTGACCTCATCAATTATCATATCAATAATCTCATTAGACTAGTCCTTTAACAGTTCAGCTTCTGCAAAGGGAGATTCTTATTTAAGAGTGCACACAGGCTGTCGGTAGTGACCATTCTGTTCATACAGTGTGACTTGACCGTGCCAAAGTGTTTAAAATCCATACCTCATGCAAGTATTGTAAACTATATGTTTTAAACATAGATTTTTATGTAGTAAGATGGATAGCAAATTGATTAAAAGATCAAATCCATGGAGGTCACATGACATGTGTATCATTTGAAAGTATGATGGTAACTAGAGAAGCCCCCCAGGGCCCTGTACTTGGACCCCTGTTTTTCAGCATTTACTTTCCTTATCACCAAACTGAGAGCAATGACCTCTGGGTAACAAAATCCCCAGATGACTGCAAACTGAGTGTTATTTTCAACACCCCCTCTACCATCTCTACTCTTCAGAAATAACTTATCTTAGTTAAGACCTAATGTACTGATAAAGGGCACAAATTAAATGCAAAAATACTGTAGTATCATTTAATTTGGTAAACAGCCTATTCCCTCACCATATAATATATACAATACTGTATAACAAAACAAAGATGTAGTCTGAGACCTTGCTTCATGGGGTGACAGTTCCCTTTCCTTCAAGTCATCATGAGCAACTATAGTCAGAAAGTCTTCCTACGTAGCACAAGTAATAGCCAAGGCTATATCACTCAGATCTGAGGATGTTATCGCCCCCTTATATTCAGCACAGATTAGACTAATAATAGAGTACAGTCTCCTCTTGGGAATGTACCTCACTTGACATATCAAATAATCAAAGCAGTCTCAGAGGTTCCTAACTGAGAAGTTCATGCTTAAAGGCCCTGAGTTATCAAGACAAATGAATGAAGTGCATTGCTGAACATTATTCCTTAATTTCCTGACGTAACCAATGAATGATTTGTTGTTTCCTTTGATATCTGTAGTGACCTTAAGCTCATATCCTGCTTCACATTTTTAATAGTACTGTTAACCTCCTTGCTGGCATGTTCTTTTGTGGCCTCAAGATAAGGGTGTGGGAATCCCTTAACAATGTTTCATTATTTTTCATCTTTTGTTAAACAGTTTACTAATATGGAAGTTCCACCACAGAGGTTTATTCCTGAATTAACCATTATATTTAGGTTGGCTAGATACATATTTTTCTATGTAGCTGTTTAAGTGTTGGTAAAAGTCAGAAGTGAATGTGGCAGCCCTCTCAATTGTGTCTGTTTGTAGGGATGGTTGAGAATTTCATACAGGTATTTTCAGATGAAATAGGTTTGATCTGGTGAAGTCCCTAAAGATGTCTCATTTGGTGGTATCACTAGATCTAACATTGAAGATGACTGACTTGTGATCAGAAATCTCTAGGGGTGAGGAGATGCAGGGTGGAAGTACAGGCAGGGGCTGTTTAGTTAAGGACTAGCTCAAGGATATTAGATCCTCTAGTGGGTAGTTTTTATAATTTGTTCCAGTGCATTGAAATTAGCATATTCCTTGAAATGCATGTTGTTTGCTAATTTATTAGACATGCAGAGATATAGGAGACCAATGAATACATGGTCAGGCTTTCCCTGTCTGGCTATAGATTACTTCAGACTCCTTTGTTCTGTCCATTATCCATCATGATTATTTTATGGTATAGAAATCCCCCCCCCTCAGGTCTACATCAACCTCCTCCAGACCAACTTCCTTATTTTTCTGGAGTTATCCAGGATTTATTGGCTCAGGGCACCATTCAGTCCATTGCAGAATCATAAAGAGGAACAGAGTTTTATTGCAGAATGTTTCTGGTTCTCAGAAAAATGGGATCTTGGAGACTGGTCCTAGACCTCTCCTTTCTAAATACTTTTCTAAAGATTCCTTCCTTCTGGATGCTTTCCTTCCAGATTATGTTTCCCATTGTACTTCCACAGGCTTTTCTGTTCTCTCCAGACTGAAAGTATGCCTATCTTCATATTCCAAAAAGAAAAATCCGTTGTATCCCTCAAAGTCTCAGAAAACCCAGTATGCAAACTATACTGGGTCAAAAACAAACCAAGCAGAAACTTTGCAGTGTGGATGGTGTGAAGTTCACTCCTTGAAATATGTTATGCACATAGTTCACTAATAAAAATCAAACTTTAAAATATGTACTACAAAATAATAAAATAATAGGTAGTCCACAGTTGAGTTAAAATGAAATATATTTTATTGAAACACACAAACAAGCAATCCTAGTTGAGTATAATGCTAATGACTAGCTAAGTAACTAACAAAAAGATCTACCATTAGAAGTAGATCTTCCTATTGTTTGTTTGCTTGTTAGTTAATTAGTCATTTTGTAAGTGAGTTGGTTTTCTTAATTAATGAAGTTTGGATTAGTAGGTTAACCTTAATAAGCTGTTCTTGTATTATATATTTTAATTTGTCTCTAGCTTTTTAGTTTCATTTCTAAGGTAGCACAGTCTCTGTTTATACTATGGTGTTAAGGGGGAAGAGGGACTTGGTTAAAAGGGTATACTTATAACATTGGAATTTCATAACGTTGAAATTCATAACATTGAGAACATAACATCAAAAATGCAAAACATGCATGACTGCTTTTTTAGACTCCTTCCTATACTCAAGAGCTGTTCATAGATGCTTCCAGTCTGGGATGGATAGCCTCTTCTAACAATCCACCTAACAATGACACCTTCATCAGAAATTAGAAATAACTGCTGTCTGCTGTAAGGATTTTTACAGCTGCATTAATAAACAGATTTTCTAAACTGCTATAATGGTCTGCATCTTTCCATGAGAAGAAGCAAGATTTTAAATTACCAATTTAATTGAAAGAAGGCAACCTTAAATCAACAGTCATTATGCTGAACCCTTCAATAAGCAATCAAGACCTAGCTTTAAAAATTAATCTCAGCCAAAAGTAGCAAAACCATGAAAAAACTTCTGGCCCATAGCAATGTTACTAGCCCTTGGAAAAATACTGGAAACATTGGACCGGATTTACAAAAGCTTGCACGGAGTTGTAGAGTAGTGTAAGACATCAAACAGGCAATATGTCTGCCGTGCGTTCCAGGAACAGCCGGCAGGGGTGTGCACGAGAGCTGCTAAAGCTACTCTTGCACGGACAGCATCATGGTATACAAATTACCTCATTTGCTGGTTAAAGCCATGCAAATGAGGTAAATTTGTGATCCAGGAAACACTAACCTGTCCGTGGAAGATTAGTGTTATCTGCAGAAATGTACTCCATTGGTAACGGAGTACCGTTCTGCAAACAGCTAAAAGGAGCTATGACAGCTCCAAATAAAGGATGCATACAGTTGAGGAAGCATGCCAATGGCCAAATATAAGGCCATTGGCATTTATAAATGTTTAAAATTATTAAAATCTAACCTTTTTTCCCCAATCTCTGATGTTTAAGAGTAGAGCAGCACCGCGCAAATGTGTGGCGCTTTAAAAAAACAAGAAAATAATTTAAAAATAGCCACAAATAGCGATTTTCACTAAAAAGCTTATTCTGCCATGCAGGTGAATGGCAGGCCGAAGACAACATGGCCACTGAGTAGTGGTTGCTAAGGGGGGGGGGAGCTCAGTGTGAGAAATGTGACCATGCATTAGTAGGCAATCCTATGCAAATGAGGATAAGGATAGTGAATCCCAATTTTCCCCAGCAAGTGAGCCATGTCCCAAGAGTGTAAATGTAGGAGTAGATGAGTAGCAGAGTAGAATATAGGTAACATCATGAGGGGTATGTCAGAAAGGCTGTAAGCTTATTGGAGCACAGTGTCTTGTGTTTGCCCTGAGTTGCTCAGGATTGCAAGAGGCATGTCAACAGTTGTGCTTTTTGAAAACCAGAAACTAAAGGCGTAAGCCATGAATATATCTGAAATTTCTTGCAAACATGCACACAGCGTGTGTGCTCGTGTACGCACATGTGCACGGCGCTGCCCTGGGTGGGAACAGAAAGGGAAAAGGAAGGAAAAGAAGTAGTAGGAAGTTAACCAAGGAGAACTAGCAGAGCTGCCAGGTGAAATATATCAGAATCAGCCAATTACACAGGTAGCAGACTAGCTCAGCCCAGTCCAGCACTTTAAACTCTGCAAACAGCATTCTTCCCTGTTTTTTCCAAAGAACTCTTCAACACTGCAGTATACAAAGAGGGAAAGCTTAAAAACTTTAAAGTCAGACAAAATGTTAGGGGCTGCTCTTGCTATCATAAACCAACTTGTGCAAGGTGCTGAAGGTGGTGATGTTGTGAATGCTGCTGAGCAACCCACAGTGAGGAGATGGAGAAGAGTGTACAGACACAGGGTAACCTACCAGAGGGTACATGAGCTGGAGATAGTGGAGCACTATAGGGTGGACAGAGACCTCCTGCAAATTGTTGAGCTGTGCCGGCCACGCCTCACACAGAACCAACAGAGGGGAACCCATCCCAGTGGATACCAAGGTATGTGCTGGCCAAAGAATACTAGCTACAGGTACCTTCCAGAGACCAACTGGTGATATGATGGGGATTTCACAGGCATCAGCATCCAGGGTACTGCACCAGTTCCTGAATGCCATGTCAGCACATGTCGGTGAGCACGTATATTTCCCCAATTCCCGTGAGGCATTGGCCAGCAATATGCATCTTTTCCACCAAATAGCAGAATACCCTGAGGTAGTTGGTGAAATAGACTGCATGCACATATACATCAAAGCACCACCCAGTGAGCGGGGTAAGGTCTACATCAACCGCAACGGCTTCCCCTCCATTAACTGCCAGGTCATGTGCGATGCCCAGGGCATAATAATGAATATGTATGCTGGCTTCCCTGGAAGTTATCATGATTCCCACATCTGGCATCTGACGCACCTGTACCAGAGATTTGCCAGTGGGGACATCCCTGATGGTCACCTAGTGGGGGATGCTGGATACGCACTGGAGCCGTGGCTGATGACACCCATCAGAAATGCACACACACCCAAACAAGAACTCTATAATGAGGCACATGCACAAGCAAGAAACATAATTGAGCGTGTGTTTGGGATGCTCAAGTCACGGTTCCAGTGCCTGGACACATCTGGTGGAGCCTTGCAGTACTCACCAACTACATGTACCCAAATTGTCATGGTATATGCCATGCTACAGAATATGATCCTGCGGAAACAGCTGCAGCAGGAACAACATGGGGCAGGGCCAAACAGCCCCCCACCATTGCCAAGGTCTGCACAGGCACAGTGTGACTCGGAGGAGGAACAACCTGAGCCTGCCCCAGTAGGCAGAAGGAGGTGTGCCCAGTATGCCCTGGCCTTGGCAAAGAGGCAACGCATAGCACATACACTGACTCAGTAGGAACCCTAGAAATGACAACTCTCTCTGACTCACACATACAGTAAAAGGGATGCCTAACTTGACACTACCTGTTTTCAAATATATATAGGGAGTGTAATATGTGCATCCGACATAGGCAGCCCTGCAGCACCACCTGAGGCATGAGTCCCTATTTTAAGCAATATAAAGCATTGCTAAGCAAAATTTACCAGTATTGAGCATATTTAAATACAAATGCGCATAGCTGTGCACCGCGCTAACCAGCGCAACATTGGGCAACGTTGGACAATGTTGGGCAAAAGTCGAGCAAAGTCAAGCAAACTCACACCTGCTTTACTGTTCCTTAACCAGTCAGGTCTGCCCAGCAGGAAAATAAATAGCAGTGACAAGGCTCGAACTCAGGATACTGTGCACTATAGTCACAGTACTGAACCACTAAGCCATGACAGCATTTCAATGGCACAGACACAACTTAAGTCACTCACACATACCAGTTGGAGGGTCACATACCTAACAGTCACAGCCAGTAGGACAATTGTAGACAAATGCAAACACAAACAAATGCTGTATCCTGCCCTCTGAAGAGGCATATGAGTAACCTCCCCCCAGGCCTATGCAGACAGATAACAGCAGGCCAGGCAGTGTGATGTGGGTTATGTAGGCTATGAAGTCACAAACTAATATGCGTGTAATTGGAAGCTAAGGTCTGTAGTACAGTGGTATGCCTCAAGCCAGTATGATAGGCAACAGTACAGACTGAAATGGAGTACCTGACATAGCAGTGCAGGCCTAGCAAATGTGTAAGTGTCAGGTGTACCCCTCATCCTATGTACACCCACAGTAACAATCAGGTGTGCCCCCACCGGGTAGAAATGTAAAAATAATAGCTGTTCCCCCTGTATGTAGAAATGTTGATACGTCTATGCTAATTGACTCATGGAAGCCCTGCAGGCACAGCATGCTTCTTGTCGATGTACAATACAAAGGTAAGCCCTGAAGTAAAAACCAACTTGATTTTTCACACACATATAGTATATATGCCCATATTGGGCATGCTCACACACTTAAACAAATTAAGCAAATTTCAGTCAGCAACATACTGAAAGGTCATACTGGGCATGCTCACACACTTAGGCCATGTATGAGTACAGCAGTGGGCCACACATATCTGGCAGTTGCAGTTCTTACTCCAGACACTTGTCACTATTCACCAATCCTGCCTTGCGCACACAGTGATATGAAAACAGACCCATATAATATATTGGACCCCTGTCATAATCAAACTATGTACTACAAGTACTTAAGTTGTTCAATGAAAGTGAAAATGCAAACATCAATAAATCTCCGATCAGTATCATCAAGAAACAATGAGCACTCCTAACATTATCCAAGCCATGTTCTGGCAAAAATATTGCCAAAGAGTCCATAGAGAACCATGAAGCTTTCTTTCGCTATGTCATAAATATCAGTGTAAGCTCATATATGTTCTGAGTCAGTGCAAAGTGTAAATGAATACATGTACATGACTGACAAACATCTTGTCAGACAGGTTGATACATATTTACCCCCCCCCTCCCCCCCACTGACAAAAGGGCCCATTACCATAACTGGAGATTGTGAAAACCCAGAAATCACAACAGCTCTATCCAAACCTAAAAATACGGCGTCTATGGGATGACATGGTTTCCCTGGCTGTGTCATATGTGAACTCCAAAACAAGCAGACCCTGCACCTGAACAGTCTGTTGAGACTTACCCTCTGTACAGGATATGAAACTGTTGAATGGGTTACAGCAATGTTTGGCACACTCCACAAGTGTCAGTGCACAACAGACTATGGGAACTATAGTCTTATAAGCCTAATAAGCCTGATCTGCAAGGCCATAGAGTCCGTCATTATGGAACTCATAAACAGAGCTATTGGGAGCCTACAATCACCCAGTCCTACCCATTGTGGTTTGGTCATGGGCAGATCATGGTTCCTAAACCTGCTAGACAGTTTTCAAGGCAGTCACCCAGGACATACATCAATGAAATGAGCTCCACAAGGCCTACATAGACCTTGAAAAGCCCTTTTCCAACATCCCACACACATGTCGTATCCACAAAATCAACAAGCTCTGCATAAACACATATGCCATCTGATGGATTGCCAACTGGGGCACAGATAGATCCCACAAGGTAAGAATTGTGGTCTCCTGTTCAAGCTGGTAACAACTGCTGTCCCTCATGGCTCAGTCCTGGGACCCCTCCTGTCTGGTGTATACTTTTCAGAAATACAGTCAAACACACGAGGGCTATGTTTAGCAAAGTTTGTGGATGACTGTAAAAAGGTTGTCATAATCGATATTTGGGACAACAGAGATATCCTTAAAAAGGGTCTCAGTCAGACAGATGTGGTGTCAAAATTATGGCCTCCAGCTACAGTCATATATATATATATATATATATATATATATATACCACATAGGTGCCAACACCCTAAATATGGAGGTAATAATAAGGGATCTATGTACACATGTGGATAGCCATCTCTACTTCCAGAAACATATTCACAAAGTGGTTAGAAAATCATGCTGTGTGTTCCCACAAATTGCTAAGGTCTTTGCATGTAGTTCAAAGGAGGCTCCCTGTACTCATCAGTCATCAGACACATCAGAGAGTATCATGGCACACTTGCGATGAATCTGACTAGGCACCTTCAGCAGCTGGAAAGACCACTGAAGTACTTCAACAAGAGGATTACTGGCCTCAAACAGTTGCCTCATGCAACAAGACTGAATTTAACTCAATCTGTACTCTGTTGCATACTGTCTACTCAGGCGCTCTCTGCCCAGCAGACAGGTCCATGTCCAATGCAGAACTGATGTACATGCGCTATCTGAAGTAAACCCAAGCTCACTGTGCCACATGTTCTAGTGATATCATCATCACAACAATAAATAGAACATGTTGGAGGTATATATTACTAACTCACAGATTTCCCTTGCTTTGGAACAGGCTCCCAACCTACATTAAGCTGAGTCCCTAACTGACACTCTTCCAGAGGAGCCTTGATGAGTGTATGTGAAACTGAACTGTCACACCATGGATCACTTCATCAGCTCTACTACACAGAGGCCTAGGGAACTAACCCCATGTGTGGTGATAACTGCACACTCTGGCCATACTAATATATGCCTTCAGGCAGATAGCCTATTACCTACCTATGTACCTATAAATATATGTAGGGGGAACACAGTATAATAAGCCAAAGATGGATAGGCAGAGATGTGTGTAAGAGTGACCATGACAGGGAGCCATCCAGGACTGTCCCACCCAGCACACATCCCAATGGCACAAAAGACATGAGGTGTACATCTCACCCACTGTACATAACAGCCACCAGTATCTGTAAGCATTACAGTGTATGTGGTCCATGTGCCTGCTGTACAACATGACTGTACAATGAAGTACACATCTACTATCTGTAGACATGTACCTGTCACATAGGTTCATAGGTATGTAGTAGACTATCTTCACGAAGGCATATATTAGCCTAGGCAAGTTGTGCTGCTTTCACCACCCCATTGGGTAGTCTCCCAAGCCCTAGTTCTAATAGTTAGTACCCTAAACCCTTTCTAGTGGAGCTGCTGAAGTGATGCCTGGCGTGAATTGTCTATTTCTCATCCACTCATGAAGGTTCCTATTGAAGAATGTCAGCGAGGGGCTCTGTCTGATGTACACTGGGACTCTGTTCCACAGTAAGGCAAGTGTCCGGGATGGTACTCTATCCCACCAGCATGGTGTATTCATTGTTGTGATGAGGTTCATATCTCTGGAGTGTGTAGTGCGACTCAATTTTGTTATCCGTAGATGGAGCATGTTCAACAGTTATGTGTTGGACATGGCTCTGTATGTTAGGCAGAGTGTGCCTCTGAGTAGGCGGTACGCAACGGAGAACAGATTTAGTTTTACCAGTTGTGTTGCATAACACAACTGTTTGAGGCCAGTAATCCTCTTGGTGAGGTACCTCTGTGGTCTCTACAGCTGCTGGATATGCTTAGTTGAGTACATCCAAAATGGTGCATTGTACTCAATGATGGGTCTGATGACTTAAAAGTAGAGGGCCACCACTACCTCTTTTGATCCTGATGCAAACCCTTTGTTAATTAGGTGGGCCACATAGGATTTCCCAATCACTTTGGCAACATGGTTGTCAAAGGAAAGATGACTATCTACTTGTGTCCCCAGATCCCTTATTACCTTGTGAGTTATAAGGGGGTAACACATATGTGGTAGTTTGTGGAAACTTTGTTTTCACCAAAGGGGATTACTATGCAGTTTTTCACATTGAGCTTGAGGCCATGAATCTGTCACCACACATCTGTCTCATAGAGCCCCTTCTGGAAAATATTTGTGTCATCTGGGGAATCTATTATGGCAAACACTTTAAAATTCCCAGCAAACTTAGTCAACCACAACCCTCCTGTGTTGGCATGTACTTTTGAGAAGTCTATACCAAACAGGAGGGACCCCAGGACTGAACCCTGGGGGACACCAGTTGTTACTGGTGCAGAGTATGACATGTAGCCAGCAACTCTTAATTTGTGGGATCTATCTGTGAGCCAGTTTGCAATCCATCTTGTGATGTATGGATTCATGCCCAGTTTGGTGAGTTCATCTATGATACCTGACTGGGGAATGGTGTCAAAGGCCTTAGTGAGCTATAGGTAGGCTGTGTGGAGCTCATTTCAATCATCTCTAGCCTGGCTAACTGTCTCAAAGAAATTCGCCCAGTTCAGGAGGTGAGATCTGCATTTGACAAAGCCAAACTGGGTGTGCTCAACTATGTGAAGGTTCCCAATGTCTTTATTGTTGACTTCCATTATGATTAGCTCCATTGCCTTGCAGATCAGACTCATCAGGTTCATAGAGCGTGAATGCCAAGGGTCTTTTGTGGCCCCACCCCTGTGGAGTGGGAAGAACATTTCTATGCAACATTCTATGGGTACATATCCTGTAGAGAGCATGTAGAGAGAGGTGTAAGTATCCCTGATGAATATGGATACATCCCCACCCTATGTGCTATGATCCAGGTTCTGATGCTGGAAGGTATGGAATGAGTAGTATCCCGGTAGTGCTGGTGTGCTCTCTGGAGCCTTGAACTAGGTTTCTGTTACTGCACAGATATCAATATTCTCCATACTGAGAAGTGCCTTGAGCGTGTGCATCTGGAGGCTGAGACTTCTGGCAATGAGTAGCATTTAGCTCACTTTGTGGTTATTTGTGTTGGTTACGGGGTTTGGTTTGTCCTGAGTGACCGGTGTTCCACATCTGAAGTCAACACCTCATTGGACGATCTGACCATAAGCTAATTACCCTACATATCCACATTCTGCCCCCATCCCCCCATTAAGGAAACCATGTTAAAAAATATCTCCAAAGACAGCTTCATGATTCTTAGGACAGAAGTGGTGAACTTCATGACACGCATGCAGATAGACAATATAGTTACAACTACTGAATCCTACACAATTGCACTTTATAAGCACTTACATGAGTGCATGGATCATGCTATCCCAAATAAAACCAAGACGCTATCCCCCAAGGAAAGGAAGCCAATCTGGTGGTCCCCTGCCATAAACAAACTGCACAACATAAGGAATAAACTGTTGCAAAAGAGGATAAAACCCATGAGTGGAGGAGCTCCCTGGTCAGCCTCAGTAAGAAGCTGTGATCCCTGATAAAATCCTCCAAAGCTAGTTACGAAAACAAAATCGCCACTGATTCTAAAGACAACCACAAAGCATTCTATAGCTATGTCAAGAATCACAATGGCAACACTCAGATCTGCTCTGAGTTACAGCACAATGGCACTAAATATACAGACCCAACTGATATTGCCAACATCCTGGCAGATAGGATCAGTGCTAACTTTACCCCCCCCCCTCACCCATGAAAGAGCCCATCTCTATAATGGAAGAATGCAAAGCTGCTGTCATCATGGCTGCACAGGTGAAAACCACTCTCCAAAGCCAGGAACACAGCATCCATGGGACCAGATAACATCCCAGGCTGCATTCTACACGTACTACAGAATGAACTGGCACCACACCTAAGTACCATGTACAATCTTAGCCTCACCTCAGGCTTTGTGCCTACTGAATGGTGCACAGTGACGGTTATCCCACTACACAAGGGGGGAGTCACCACAGACCCCGGGAACTAGTGCCCCATTAGCCTGATGAGCCTGGTCTGCAAGGCCATGGAATGTATCATCATGGAACTTATAAACAAAGACATTGGCAATCTCCAAATTCTGGACCACAACCATTTTGGGTTTGGAAAAGGCAGATCATGTCTCCTAAACCTAATAGACTTCTTCGAAGCAGTCACCAAAGCTGTAGACAAGGGTAAGGTGGTTCACACAGCCTATCTAGATCTTGCCAAGGCTTTCAACACCATCCCCCACTCTGGAATTATAGATAAACTCACTAAACTAGGTATAAATCCCTATGTCACAAGATGGGCTGCCAACTGGCTCACTGACAGAACCCGCACTGTGAAAGTAGCAGACTCCAAGTCCGACTTCAGACCAGTGATAAGTAGAGTACCACAGGGTTCAGTCCTGTGTCCTGTCCTGTTTGGTATCTACTTCCCTGAAGTACAGGCTAACACAGTAGGTCTTTGGCTAATGAAGTTCCCAGATGACTGCAAACTAGGAGCCATAATCAAAACTACTAACGATGTGGACATCCTACAAAAGGGCCTCACTGAGACAGATGCCTGGTGTCAAAGCCATGGCCTCTTGCTCAATGCCAAAAAGTGCATTGTCATCCCCTTTGGTAAAAACTCTGTACCCATGAACTACAACATAGGCTGTAGTATACTTAACACTGAAAGTGTGATAAGAGACCTTAGGACATAAGTGGTCAGTAGACTCTCGTTTGATAATCACATTGCCACAGTAGTCAGGAAATCCTTCAACGTGGCACACCTCATCACAAAAGGTTTCTCGTGCAGAAAAAAAGAGGTTGTTGTTCCCCTCTACTCATCACTCATTAGATCCATTATAGAGTACAATGCCCCTTTTGGTATGTACGTCACAAGACATCTACAACAACTGGAAAGCCCGCAGAAATATCTCACAAAGAGGATTAGTGGCCTCAAATACATGCCCTACACAGATCGTCTCAAAACACTCCAGCTTTACTCTGTCACATATCGCCTACTCAGAGGTGATCTCTGCCTAACATACAAAGCTATATCAAACACAGAGCTGTTGGACATGCTCCACTTAAAGAAATCCCAATCTCTCTGAGCTTCGGCCCCAAAACTCGGTCCGAAATACAAAAGGAGGGGGTGTATCCATTTTCATAAAGGATACCCGGACTTCCAGGTTAGTGGCACAGCACGAGGCCTCGGAGATCATCCAAGTACCACTAACAGTGGGCAAAGCTGCTTATCAGATTGTAGCCTGCTACAGATCACCTACCTTGTCTCAGGACCCTCACTCACCATTCCTGAGAACACTGGAAAATATAAAGGTCCTACCAAACACCATGATATTAGGAGATTTCAACTACCCAAACATTGACTGGGAGAATTACTCAAGTACAAACTCCTTTGCCCAATCCGTCCTAGAGTTTATAAACTCAAACACCCTGGAACAGCTGGTCACCAAGCCCACTAGAGGTGACAACATACTGGACCTGATCATCACCAATATGGGGGATCAGTGTTCCACACCAGAGGTAAACCCCTCGCTGGTAAGATCAGATCATAAAGTAATCACACTGGACATCCACATCCCGACCCCACCCCCAGTCAAGGAAACCAATGTGAAAAACTTTTTCAAAAGCAAACTTCACACTTCTCAAGACCAAAGTGGAAAGTTTCAAAGCCCCCTTGCTACAGGATAATGCTATCCAATCCGCAGAATCATTTACAAGTGCATTACATGAGCATCTACAGGGATGCATGGATCGAGCCATCCCAAGTAAAACAAGACTCACTCAGTCAAAAAGAGGAAACCAGTCTGGTGGTCCTTGGCCATAAATAAGCTATACAACAGAAGGAGGAAACTACATGATAGAGCCAAATTCCAAAAAAGGCATCACTGATCATTATTAGCAAGAAACTACGATTGCTCATAAAATCATCCAAGGCCAGTTTCTAAAAAAAAAATTGCCAAGGAATCTAAAGATAACCACAATGCCTTCTTTAGCTATATCAAACATTTAGGTGGCAACTCTCAGATATATTTTGAGCTACTGCAAAAATGGTACAAAAATACACTGAACCAACTGACATTGCCAACATCCTGGTGGACAAATTTAGTGCAAACTTTAACCCCCCCTTACCCCCAAAAGGGCCTGTGTCCATCCCAGAAGAATGCAGAGCCCCAAACATCACGGACATGCAGGTAAAAACAGCCCTCTCCAAAGCTAAGAACACAGCAACAATGGGAACGGATGGTGTCCCAGGCTGTGTCTTACACAAGCTCAAAAAGGAACTAAACCCTCACCTAAATTCACTGTTCAGACTCAGCATTATCACAGGCTATGTACCCAAAGAATGGCGTACAGCAACAGTCATCCCACTCCACAAAGGTGGTGCCACAACAGAACCTGGGAACTATCACCCTATAAGCCTGACCAGCCTGGTCTGCAAAGCTATGGAGCGAATTATCATGGAACTCATAAACAGAGACATTAGGAAGCTCCAGACACTGGACCCTACCCAATTCAGCTTTGTTAAAGGCATATCCTGCCTCCTAAACCTAGTTGACTTCTTTGAAACAGTTACCAAGGCCATAGATGAAGGGAAGGTAGTCCACACAGCCTACCTGGACCTCACTAAGGCCTTCAACACCATTCCCCACTCTGGCATCATAGACAAGCTTACTAGCTTGAACATTAACCCCTATGTCATGAGATGGGTGGCCACCTGGCTCACGGATAGAACACACATGGTCAGATTTGTGGGTGCCATGTCCAACTCTAAACCAGTCACAAGTGGCATCACACAGGTCTTGGTCCTGGGATCCCTCCTGTTCAGTATATACTTCTCTGAGGTACAGGCAAGCACGGGAGGACTATGGCTGACCAAGTTCACAGATGACTGCAAACTGGGGGCCATAATCGACTCTCTGGCTGACACAGACATCCTCCAGAAGGGTCTTACAGAGACAGATACCTGGTGTCAAAACCATGGCCTCAAGCTGAATGCCAAAAAATGCATAGTCATCCCCTTTGGAAAAAACAAAGTGCCCACGAATTACCACATAGGTGGTAATCCACTAGGTACGGAAAATGTAATTAGGGACCTGTGGACCCAGGTAGATAGTAGCCTCTCCTTTGATAATCACATTGCCAAAGTGGTTACATATTCCTTCTATTTAGCCCACCTAATCACAAAAGGGTTCACCTCTAGATCAAGAGAGGTCATTGTGCCCCTCTACTCATCACTCATTAGGCCCATAATAGAGTATAATGCCCCATTTGGTATGTACCTTAATTGGCACATGCAACAGCTGGTAAGACCACAGAAGTACCTCAACAAGAGGATCATGGGCCTCAAAGAGATGCTCTATGTAGCTCAACTAAAGAAACTCCAGCTCTACTTGGTTGCTTACTGCCTGCTCAGAGGTGATCTATGCCTGATGTATAAGGCCATGTCCAACCCAGAATTAATGGACATGCTCCACCTCAAGAGAAACAGCCACACACTCCAGTGAATTAAACCTCAGCAAAGCAATAAACAGGATGTGCTGGAGGGATAGATTCCTGTCCCAGAGACTTCCCTCACTCTGGAACAAAATCCCAGTTGATGTTAGGCAAAGCCCCTCGCAGACTCTCTTCAAGAGGAATCTTGACAAGTGGATGGGAAATTGTAAATTTACCCCTGGGATCACTTCAGTGGCCCTGCTAGACAGAGGCCCAGGAAACTAATTTAAAAGGGAGGTGAAAGCCAACACATTCTGGCTAGGCTTATAAATGCCCTTGGGCAGATAGCCTAGTACCTACCTATGAACCTACACACTCTAGGGACCTAAACCTTGTCACCACAATAAACAGAACATGCCAGAGGGATAGATTCCAGTCCCAGAGACTTCACATACTCCAGAATAAACTACCTATCTATATCAAACAAAGCTGCTCATTAGCACTCTTCAAGAAAAATCTTGATGATTGGATGGGAAATAGGAAATTCACCCTGGGGATCACTTCTGTGTCTCTGCTCGACAGTGGCACAGGAAAATAAATTTCTTGGGTGGCAAAAGCCAGGGTACCTTTTTGGCTGGGCTTGTATAGGCCCCAGGGCCGATAGCCTAGTACCTACCTATGAACCTATGAACCTTTGAGTCTTGCCTAAAAAAGGTAATATGGGGACAGCAAGAACCTTGGCCAGTATTCAGAAGCATAGGGGCGACAGATGCAAACCATCTGTAGTGAAGTAACAAGGCTTGTCTATCATGTCATCACAGGCAGAGACTGGATCCCCTTTGAACGACACCAGAAGCTCAGCCAATTGTTGAAGTTTATCATCTTTCTGTCATATTGCAGTATCATGTAGGTGAAGGTAAGATGCGACTCAAGGTTTGACCCTGTGTGTGCCAGCATGTGGTGCATCAACCCATATATGATATGGTCATGGCCTATGCATACAATACACTCACAATACACCTAGTATGATAAGCCTGCTGAGGTTAGCAAATGTGAAAAACCTTTGTGCAGACTGTCAGCAAGTAATGTCTGTATTGCACCCTGTAACTCCATATTGCTTGCTGAAGTGTAAATATGTACTGAGTTTGGATTAAGAACACTGCACTTGCCAACTGTGTGCGTGTGTGTGTGTGTGTGTGTGTGTGTGTGTGTGTGTGTGTGTGTGTGTGTGTGTGTATGTGTCTGTCTGTCCCTGGGGAGGAGCCACCTTTTTGGAGACTACTCACACACCTTAAAAGTGGTATACTCATCTTTGTCAAGTCTCGTGATGTCACCATCCTACAAATATACCTGTGGAAAAGTGAAGTCCCAGTAATGTGTATAGCGCATCATGTAAATACATACTGCTGTAGTTAGGCAGGGCTTTGAATCCTGCACTTGACAACTGTGTGTGTGCCTACCTGAGGAAGAACAACCTTTTTGGAGACTACTCACACCCCTTAAAAGTGTTATACTCATGTTTGTCAAGTCTGATGATGTCACCAACCTACAAATATACCTGTGGAAAGATGAAATCCCAGTAATTTGTATAGCTTGTCGTGTAAATGTCTACTGCTGTAATAACATGATGTGGTTAAGTAGGGGTTTGAATCCTGCACTTGCCAACTGTGTGTGTGTGTTTTCCGGAGGAGTAGCAACCTTTTTGGGGACTACTCACACCCCTTGAAAGTGGTATACTCGTCTTTGTCAAGTCTGATGATGTCACCAACATACAAATATATCTGTGGAAATATGAAATCCCACTAATGTATATAGTGCGTCGTGTAAATGCGTACTGCTGTAATATCATAATATAGTTAGGTAGGGGTTTGAATCCTGCACTTGCCAACTGTGCGAGTGTGTTGTTCTGAAGAAAAGTAACCTTTTTGGAGACTACTCACACCCCTTAAAAGTGGTATACTCATCTTTGTCAAGTCTGATGATGTCACCAACCTACAAATATACCTGTGGAAAGATGAAATCCCAATAATGTGTATAGTGCATTGTGTAAATGCATGCTGCTATAGTATCATAATGTAGTTAAGTAGTGGTTTGAAGCTTGCATTCGCCAAATGTGTGTGTGTCTCCCTGGAGAAGAGCAACATGTTTGGAGACTACTCACACCCCTTAAAAGTGGTGAACTCATCTTTGTCAAGTCTGATGATGTCACCAACCTACAAATATACCTGTGCAAAAATGAAATCCCAATAATGTGTATAATGTGTTGTGTAAATGCATACTGCTGTAGTATCATAATGTAGTTAGGTAGTGGTTTGAAGCCTGCACTTGCCAACTGTGTGTGTATCTCCCAGGAGAGGAGCAACCTGTTTGGAGACTACTCACACCCCTTAAAAGTGGTGAACTCATCTTTGTCAAGTCTGATGATGTCACCAACCTACAAATATACCTGTGGAAAAGTGAAATCCTAATGATATGTATAGCGCATCATGTAAATGTGTACTGTTGTAGTATTATAATGTAGTTAGGTAGGGGTTTGAATCCTGCACATGTCAACTGTGTGTGTGTTTCCCTGGGGAAGATCAACCTTTCTGGAGACAACTCACACCTTAAAAGTGGTATACTCATCTTTGTCAAGTCTGATGATGTCACCAACCTACAAATATACCTGTGGAAAAGTGAACTCCCAATAATGTGTATGGAGCGTTATATAAATGCACACTGTTGTAGTATCATAATGTAGTTAAGTAGGAGTTTGAATCCTACACTTGCCTACTGTGTGTGTGTCTCCCTGGAAAGAAGCAGCCATTTTGGAGACTACTCACACCCCTTAAAAGTGGTATAGTCATCTTTGTCAAGTCTGATGATGTGTCCACCCTACAAATATACCTGTGGAAAAATATAATACCAGTAATGTATATAGCGTGTTGTGTAAATGCATACTGTTGTAGTATCATAATGTAGTTAGGAAAGAGTTTGAATCTCGTACTTGCTGACTGTGTGTGTGTGTCTGTGCTCCAGGTGTGTGACACTGTTGGCCAATGTGGAGTGGGTTTTGATTTTTCTAGTGTATGACATATCACAATGGCAACTGTATGTGCATTACACATGTAAGGTAGCTGTGGGGCAAATCCATATACATACATGTGACCTCAAGTATTACATAGGTGGGTACTCTTCTTTCTCCATGAACGCATGTGCTATATTTGCCAGAGCATGCTGATGCTTTCCAGACCTTAGGTCACTTCTATATGCTTGTGACAAACTTAGCCACTGCAGTGATCCGTGGGCTACGTCTTCCATTTCACATCCACTCATCACAATTTCTATTGAAGAGTGTGAGTGAGGGTTTATGCTTGAGGTATATTTGAAACCTGTTCCAAAGCAAGCAAAGTCTGGCAAAGATGAATAATCATTATTGGTGTGCAACAACCTCTGTGGATCTGCATGCAAACCCTTCATTGCTTATGTGCTCCACAGAGGGATTTCCAAAACCCTTTGGTAATGTGATCATCAAAGGAAAGATGACTTAACACATGGCTCTGTGTATACATTAGTACCTGTTCCACATTTTGGGGGCTACTACCTATGTGGCACTCTGGGGATACTTTGCTTTCTAAAAGTGGATAACTATGCTTTCTTTGGCTTATAGCTTTACAGCATGAGTTTGACACCAGGTATCTGTCTGTATAATACCCTTTTGGAGGATGTGTGTGTCATCTGGAGAATAAAGTATAGCCCACAGTATGCATTGTCATCAGACATGGGCAGACATATCCCTACTGTATTTGCTTGTACCTAAGAAAGCTATATGCCAAACAGGAGTGGTCCCAGGACTGAGTGCAGGGGAATACCACTTGTTACTGGCATCGAATTGTACATGGATGCTGCAACTGTTACTGTGTGTCCTACATCTGTGTGTCAGCTGTCAATCCATCATCTAACAATTGTTTATGGACATTCTGTTGAGGTTATGTATAATACCAGTATGTGGGATGGGTATGAATTGCTGGTGACCTGTAGCTTGGCTGTGTTGACCTACCCTCCCTCACCTATAGCCTTGTTGACAGGCTTGAAGTCTACTAGGTGTAGGAGCCATGATCTGGCCTTTAGAGAACCTAAGTGGGTATGGTGCAGTGTTTGCAGGTTCATAATGTCTCTGTTAATGAGTTCCATAATGCTGTGGTCCATAGCCTTCCAGATAACATTGGTCTGGCTTATAAGGTGAGAGTTTCCAGGACCTGTTATAGTTCTACCCTTAATCAATTTATGTTAACATTTGCACTGGGTGTGACAGGGGTGGACAGGTTTAAGAATAAGTATATTAGAGGGTCAGACCAGGTTTTAAGGTTAGTAGACCATGTCAGATAGGCAGGATTAAGTTAGTTTGTACATGTGCTGAGGAGGCATGCAGAGTATATTGTGAAATAGATGCTAAGGATGAAGCCGCCAGGTAACAGGAAAAGAGGAATGCCTAAGATGAGGTTTACAGCTGTGGTGAGAGAGGACATGCAGGTGGATGGTGTGATAGCGCAAGATGCAGAGGCCAGGAAAAAATTATGTACTGTGGCGACCCCTAATGGGAGCATCTGAAAGGAGAAGAAGAAGACATTGTAGCTCAACCCTTATGGACTGTGAACACCATTACCGTGTGTCATTCCACAAGTATGCAACCTGTATAGAGGTTGCATCTGAACAGAGCGTTTAGGTGAGTGGTGACTTCATATGTCAGCTTGTGTATAACACAGCCAGGGACACTGTCCAGTACCATTGCCACCGTGGTGTGTACTTTGTTAAAGAGATGTTTTAACTAGAGTGTCTGTGAATCTTCAGGTTTTACATTCTTCAGGTCTGGAAATGTGGCCCTTGTGTAATGACAGGGTGGTGAAATCCACATTCAGACTGTCTGACAAGGAATTGGTAATGTCAGTCAGATAAGTGTACTTTGTGACCATTTACATTAACTGTGACCTGATCTGAGATTTCCCTTGTAGATTATGAACACCACTGAAAAAAGCTTTAGTATTGTCTTTGGAATCCTTGACATTTTGTATTTTGAAGCTTGCCTTGTATGTTTATTGAGGGATTGTATTTTCCCAATGATACTGACCAGAGAGGTTATCCCTTCTTGGTATGTAACTCTTTTGGTACAACTTCACACCTTCTATTATATATTTAGTTTATGGCAGAGGTCCATGAGACTAATGTACTTTTACTGTATAAGTTAGAATTTCTTGTGTATGTGATAGCACGGTCCATGCAACCCTGTAGGTGAACAGTGTGCATTAATAAAGGATTATGCAGCTGGGATAGTGTTAACCTTAGTAATGCAAAACAATGACAGATAGCAACAACAGCATCACTCACAGCACAGTGTCAACCCATGTCATACACGCACATGTGTACTCAGGTTCAAAAATGTGTGTAGTACAATGCATACTGGCCACCAATAGAAAGTATGGAGTGTTAACACTGGCCAATACAGGGCATGTCACCCTGCCCATGTGTCCAATATGCACGTACATGCAGACAGTGCATCTCCACCATGTTCATAAATGTACACCTGCAGACCTGTGCTGCACACACCCCACACTTACTCTCCACTGTATAACACATGCTGACACAACTACACACATCAACCAAATGGCACATGGGCAAACAAAACACAATTGGAGTAAACACTGGTGGAAACAATACAACATTGTTAATTACAGCTTTAATGCATCATTCCTGCTCAGCTACACCTTCAAGGATATCATTACACTTTACTGCTGGCAACATGCTACACATTCAACCATTGCTTTACTTTATTAAAGTCACCCTGTGCATCAGCACCATGTTAGCCTGTTCCTGCATCAATGTTACAGATGACAGGAGGTGGCACAGGTTTCATCATATGCACAGGGTGTGTTGTGGAATTGCCAGAGGCCTACACTGAGCCATACAATTGACATGTGTATGAGGGCCATGAGTACTGTTATGGGCCAATGTTGATGTAATGTATGTGGGTATGTGTTTGCCCTAGGTTTCTGGTTTATGTGTGTGTGTCTGCATGCAGACAGTTCCACCACTTGACTGCCATATACAGGGATTTGTGAGACAGCTACACACTGTACCTGGCAGGCTTTACAGATCACCATCTCTGGCCACGGATATGGAACCTGTGCCTGGCAGGGGTGCTACAGACAGTATCAGGTATTAATCCAGACTGGGTACTATCCAAAGAGGTTGACATATGTCCACTGGATCCAGGTCCCTGCTGGGACTGGCCAGAGCCGCGTGCATGGGGTCTTCTAGGATGGACAGCCCCCCCAACATTGCTGGGGCTGGTACTGGCACTATGGGAGCGGCTGTGACTTGCTGGATGTCCACTGTGACCTCCAGCTGCTGATGTTGCTGGCATACGTCCCCATCGACATCTCAACCGTCCCGCACTGTCCTGACACATGGACATGACATTGTGGAGGACATCCAATGTCTCACCCCAATGTCTATCAATGACCTCAGTGTAATTAAGTATGGCACCTGCTAGGTCAGGGATACTGTCATTTACAGAGGTGTTATGAGCCCTCTGTGCCTTATTGCCTGTCTGGTGTACCTTTCCATTCATGTCTGTGCCTCCATGACAGCCTGGAACATGTGTGTGGTAGAAAGAGGTGTGGCACATCTGCCAGGGGCATGATGACCAGCAGTGCTCTGTCGAGAACCCCTGTACATCTGCCTATGTGGTACCATTCCAGACATCTGGCTATGGCTGCTGTGTCCTGATACATGTGCCATAGATACCACACTGTCCTGGCCAGTGCCAACAGTACACTGTCAATCAGCTAAGGGCAATGGTGATGATGGATGTACAGGCAGTATGACTGTGTGCAAGGATGGGGTGGAGACTTGTGTACTGTCAATTGGTGGCCCAACAACAGACCCTGACAAACCTGCCTGTGCCTCAACACACCTATCCTCATGAACACTGTCTGTCTCAGTGACATCAGGTTCCCTGCTGTACTGAACCAGCCCCACCTCGGCACCTGTGAGAGGAAAACAGGAATCACACTTTAAGACCTGAACATGATGTCAGACCACATGCACATATGCACACATGCAGGCATGCACACATGTGCACATGCACACATGCACACATGCAGACATGCACACATGCGCACATGCGCACATGCACACATGCACACATGCACACACACAAAAATACACTCCTCCCTAAAGCAGACACACACAACACTAGCAATCTCAGAACATACACATTAGCAGGTGATGGTGAGGTACAATATCACAAGCAAAACAGTCATATCACACATGTCAGCATGCAGGATATGTGTTGCTCAACAGCATGCAGTGCAAGTGTAGACAGTCCTTGTTACTAACAGTATACATGGCTTTGATGCATGTGTTTTGTTATTAGGCGATGGGCCTCCCCCTGGAACACAATGCATACATGGACACAACATTGCTGTGCAGGTATTCAAAACTCAATAGCATCACAAGACATATATGTCTCAGTTGTGCAAATGGTGATTGGTATGCATATTGTTTAGAGGTGCATATGTGTGCACACACGCAACATTAAGGTGTATAGCAAGGTGTATAGCAATGAAAGCTATGCGTAGTACTGTGGTTACAATCACTGGATGGGGTATAGTACCATAAGCCATCATCATGAAGCATCATGTGGTCACTCAAGGCTACAAATGTTTCCCAAACCAGCACTACTAATGCTGTACCGGAACTGTACTACCTTGGCTACATTCACCATTTCACAACCAGTTGTTACATGAGTTTGTAAGGAGGCCAATAAGGTGTATTCCCTGACATGAATGTGTAGTGTGTTGCAGAGTGTTTAAATGCCCCATGATAGGCCTCTACCCCTCAGGTATATTATGTGTAATGTGTGGATGAGATTTTGGATACTGGAGTGTGTCTTTACAGAGGGTTTGGGAATCCTTTATGTGTAGGATTTTAAAATGCTCTGTGTATGACATAGATGTGTATGTTATGTGCATGTTGTACAGTCTAGCCACATTTGTTTGAGATGGTCTGGGTATTGCATGTGTTTGAGGCAGCTAATCACATTAGTGAGATATGCGTGTTCTTACACCAAACATGCACAGCATGCATTATGGATAGGTGTGTTACATGTGTACATGGCCTACACCTTAACTATGACATGCACTTTTTATTTACAATAATAAATGTAGAACACACTCACCAGCATCTTTCTACTGCCTTGATGTCATCCCAGAAGGACCTACATAGAGATGAGACAGTTTGTCAGTGGCTACAACTGTGGCATTGCTACTGTGTGTTTGCAATCTTACAGTACAACAACAGTTTACATTCACAGGGCTACAGATTATGTCCCAAATGATCAGTATTGCACAACAACAGGCCCCACATCTTTTAATGACACACTCCACATCTCACATATGCATGATTTACCAATACAGATAACAGTAGTCTACAGATATGCCATGTTACCTGTATGCTCCATGTGTGCTTGCTGGGTGGCTCCAACCTCCATCATGGTGTATGTCTGCTGCTGTTGTTGTTGGGCAGGTGCCACCCAGCTCAGGAGCAGCTCCTCTACTCTGGTGAGGGGGGGGGATATTAACACCACCTCCTGTTGCAAGCTGTTGTCTCCACACATCAGCAGCATGCTGATGGACATGTCTGAGAAGATCACTGCAGTGGTGGCGTACCTGATCATATGTCCGGTTATGCAGGCCTACTTCATTTACCCTGTGGACAACATCTTGCCACATTGCAGTATGCTCCTGCTGGTCCTGGCTGGTCCGTGCGTGAGAACATGAGACTGTAGTGCTGAATCATACTGGTAGTAATTATGTCATCTTCAGCGCTACTGTAAGTGGGGTTCCTGTGATGCGCCATGATCCCTGGAAGACATAAATATGAAAATATGTCTGAGCAAGTCATATGGCACATTTAACATTATACAGTACAGATATCACTGAACTGCCATATATAGCAACGTATTAGCTAACCAAGAGTGAAACACTTTAACTACCACTTATTACTGCTCACCCCAAAACTGCTTAGAAGTGCCTGGCTCACTCTCAATCTAATGAACCATGTTCTGCACAGCAACAAAATAAAATCACTATATAAGACTATACAAGAGTACCTGGCACACTGTATGCAACACGATGCACCACCTAGCCACAGCAGATATACATCAAGCAGATGTGCAAATAAATATATCATCCATCACAATGAGTGTAAGGTCCAGTAAATGTATTACTATTATACTGCACAACTTGTTAATGGCAAACCCGTGTCCAAAATATGTGCACAATTGGGAATATAGGTCGCATACTGCTGTAGTACACTATGAATGTTGCTAGATACACGGTTATATGTTTTACCACACATATGTCAAAGGACATGTTACAGACATACCCACACACACATCAGACATAATTACAGGGCACAAAGGTATGACACCCCAGATAAGCTTTCAGTGTGTACTATACAGTACTGTGTGTTAGTACTTACACAACCTTAATCTTGAGAAATGTAATCTGTGATGAATACAGGGACCACACAAAGCAGTGGATGCAAGCAATGTGGACATACACCATACTTTGCTGTACAGGCCCAGAGCTTCAAGTAGTACTACAGTATACACAGGATTTGGATTCAACATCAGTGCCAGTCAATAATCATAGATGTAGTGCTTTAGCCTCCAATGACACATCCTAGTTAAAACCAAGGGACTTAATCACACTGTATGCAATAGCACTTTTTCTGCCTAGCAGCAGAATACACAACTTTTGCTAGGATCAAAGCAAGGACCCATAATACCATGACATAAACAGTTTCCCACTAAGCTATCCCACAGATACATATCTTTGACGTATTCACAAACACATTGACCATCACAGTCAGTTAACAGTACAGAGAATGTATTGCAACAAGTAGATGTAGGTTTGTATGGGTATATATAACTATATATATATATATATATATATATATATATATATATATATATATATATGTACATATACACATCCATTGGTGTACATATACATATATATGTAGGCACATATACATTTCACCTTTCATAGTGAGAATATCAATTATACAAAGGATGTGAGGTGTACAGTAATGTAATAAAATCGCACAGTCTTGGGATAAATGCATTGAAGGTGTTCACAGCCCAGGTAGCTTTAGCAGGCCTCTCTGGCTTCAACATTGCAAACTGAACAAGCCACCCACAGTGTTTAACCACCACATGTCATATACCAGCACTGTATGCTGTCTTGTTTATCACACACTAAAACCTACATACAAATATGCTCATACTAACATTCAACAACATATATATCTCCACCCTTCACAAACAGTTGCAATATGTCCCCTGCTCTATGCACATATACAGATGTGAATATATATGACACATATATTTCTCTGTATGTGTGTGGCATACACACACAAGGTCCACACTGTTGTAAGTCCCTGGACCTCGCAGCTGAACTGTTGGGCCTTGCTGCAACACAAACAGGTGTCACATATGAACACGCACTAATATTAGGGGGGTATATATGGCTACAAATGCTAGATAAGCATACTAGACTGCTATAGCAGTTGCCAATGCTAAGCTACACTTTAATATGACTATCATGCATGAGTTGTTCTGTCACATCCATGTTTATATAATGTCAGCGTTAATCCCCCCAACAGCCATTGGCCACACTACAGTACAGAACACAGATAACATGGATCAGATCTTTGACATTTAACACTGAGCTACACATTTTACAGGTATGTCCCACTGCACACAGGTACACACTGTATTGTCCACAGCAGTAGTTAAGCAGAATATCTATGCATAAATAAGTACTGCTGCCACATATGAATGGTTCACATTATGTAGACAATTCTTCAATAACATCTACTACATGCCAGTAAATACATATGTGTCACATACC
Source organism: Protopterus annectens (assembly GCF_019279795.1). Classification (NCBI taxonomy): domain Eukaryota; kingdom Metazoa; phylum Chordata; order Ceratodontiformes; family Protopteridae; genus Protopterus; species Protopterus annectens. The sequence goes on from NC_056741.1 coordinate 1,618,044,930, forward strand.
TTTCCTTTGTATGATTTGGTAATATTTCTTTTTCTTTTTCCTTTTCTCTGTCTCTCTCTCTCTGTCAGTCTCTGCAATAGAGTGATTGAGTTTGTTGGCAGAGATTGCAGCCTGCTTTTGTAGGTATTTGCACATGAGCATGTGATGGCCTCTGCACCAATTAGTGGCCACCACTTGCATATTGCATGCAGCCTGCTGTGTAGTAATTGCAGTAATCACTGTCATAGCAACCCAGTACTATAAATTGCTAACTCAGGTAGGCGTGGCCCTTTCAGCTTTCCAAGATGGAGATTGTCCGTGTTTGCTGTGGACATCATTGTTTAAAACAGAAGGTTGGTATAGTTCTTATATCAGAAGCCAGGGGTGTAGCCAGAGATTTACATTGTGTACTCAGACCTAATGTTGCTGCTTTCAGTACCCACTTGTCAGTGTAGAAATGTACTCACCCCTCACAATGCTACCCCAAGAAACATGGAAAGATGTACTTTCTTTTCAACTTTTACAATTAACTGCCATACAAAGCTAGTTATTGAGATGTATTCCTTTGGCACAAAAATTGTTTGTGAACTGTTATACTGTGAATATTCATTTACTCAGTTCTAAACAGTTTGTGCTTTTTTAGTGTTGACATTAGCACAAACTGCTCAGAAAAACTGGACACATGTCAGTACGGTGAGTATGCTTACCTACATCCTTGGTAGACCCTGCACACACAGGTATATTCTACATTTTGGTAGGGGTGCAGAAGTACAGAGAGCGTAAGTATTATTGTGTGAATTTTATCTTGCTGGACTTATAGGGTTGCTGTGTACATGTTAGTTTATCAAGGCAAGTAATCTATCTGCGTAACTCCCAACTGTGGACCTATCCACATGGTAGCCAGAGAATAGCCTGCTATTTTTTGTCTGTGCACCACACTGGTCTTTTCAGCAATAGAGCAATCACATTGTTACAGTTGGATGCTACCAGTACATGGCTACATCCATTTGTATTTCAGTGTTGTATTCCTACATAAGGGTATGCTTCCAGAACTCCTTCCAAAGCTATTTGCACAGTGTGTAACAGCAAAAAGGCTGATATGCCTCTGTGTTTCTGCCTCTGCCAGACCTCTCAAACAGTCAGGTACATATTTGGACAGACTCAGGGAAAACCAGAGAAAAAGTCAGGGACACCTTTAAAATGTTAGTGCCACTAAGCTGAAACATTGATAGAATCAGAGCATATGAATTAATACACCTTTTCTGAAGTAAAAGAAGTGTCTAACTCTTAATTATTTTAATTATTCATTAAGTGTAATTCACCACCTTTCTTGCCAAAGTCAGTAGTTTTAGAAGGGATTCAGAGGGACAGAGCTAAAATTTGTGTCAGAATCAGGGACATCCCTGAAAATTTGGACAGTTGGGAGGTATGGCCTCTGCCCTAAACAGATATGCCAGTGTTTGTCCTGCTGTGATACTGTGTGGGGTTGTAAAGTGATGGTGTAACATTATTTCCTGCTAGAAAGGCTGCTTCTCTTATCACAGTCATGTAATGTAATCCCACAACAACGGTTGGTAAAGATGCACAGAACAAGTTGTGTGGTATGGCACTCCTATTTTTCCTTTACATTCACTCATTCTGATGCATGATATATTTATTTCAGCACCAACTTGTTGTATATGTACCGTGGCTTAGTGGTACTTCATGCAGTGTAGTGTGTACAAGGTCCAGGGCTCGAGACTGACAGAGGTGTTTTATTTTGCTGCTGAGCAGAACAAGGGCCCTCACATACAGAGTGACTAAGGCACTTTTAAGCAGTTGTAAGTGGGTTTGCGCGATGCTTAGCAATGCTTAGCTAAGCGCAAACAAGCGCACACTCACTCAAACCACTAACTACTGCTTAATGGTGCTTACTCCCACTAAACCCCACGCTTATTTCTTTGAAAGAAAAGAAAAATGGAGAGATAGGAAAGTGGTGAAAAAGGGGCACAAAGAGTGAAAGACAGTATGGAAAGTAGCTCGGGATGTGCAGAACCGGTGTAGGGAAGGTCCATAGCTGCCCATTTCTTTAACAGCAACAGCTGTGCATATGGAATAAATTTGGAGGTAGATATGAAGAGGGGTGAGGACAACAAAGTATGTTGTAATGCCAATTAAATTACATTTTATGTGTCCAGTGGGCATGTGTGCAAAATGGGCAGCTACGTATGGGGCGTAATTTTTTTTTTTTGGAGCAGATTGCCCTTTTTTTCAGGTGCGAGTGAAATGTGGAGTAGGGGAAGTAGGTATATTTGGGGAGGTAGGCTGGGGAGGTAAACAGATAAGACAAAAAAGATGTATTACAGGGGTGGAAAATGACACATGTGGAGGGTGAATACTTTTGACGGGAGGGATGTTTGGAAATCGCAAGCCCATGAGCCCACAGATGGAAACAGTGGGACTGAGGTCCCCACCCATGGACAGTCACCACTGCACCTTCACAGCCCAGATGGTGGCTGTGCTGGGGGCTGTGTAGGAGGGGCAGGCTGACCCGGGAGTTGTGCCACTCGTGCCTCAAGTTGACATAGAGGTTCTGCAGCAGAATGTTCAATCTCTCTACTTACCACAACACAGACCGTTTGAAGGGTGATAGGTGGCCCTCCTCCACCCACGCTTGCATGGGGGGGTTGAGCCCCATCCCCTGCAGTGCTTCCACCCAAAGGTGGCACAGGGCCATAGGAGGAGGAGGTCCCAGTCTGGGCACCGGACCTGCGGGTGCCAGGTGCCATGGCCAGCTGAGATGGGACAGGTGGGTCCGCTGGGACTGACCTTCCCATACGAACTATGTTTTGGAGGGTTTAATAAAGATATGGGTTAGTAATAGTCAACAGCATTCCCAATTAGTTATAGCAGCATGCAGAAGTATTCTCATTAACCCAACACACCAGATTTTCAACAGTTGAAAAGCAAGCATAACACATGCATATATACAACAATAGTGGACATTACAACAGCATGCAGTTTGAAATGATGGCAACAGGCCACCGATATTATGGTATTTTAACAGGGCACATGCATAGAAATAAATGCAGATATTTATAAACCAATAGGATATATGTCACAACAAATGTTTTGAGATTAGACATACCCATTGAGGTGTGGAATTGCATGTTTTATGCACATACAGTAGGATGGAAAATGATAGCTCAATTAACAACTTATATATCCTTCTAGTTTTCACTACATTCCTATTAACTGCAGTTATATGCCACTTAGATGTATTATTACGCAACCCAATGTCCTTATATTGTGCAATTGGATTTTGCTAGATCATTATATACATGAGCTGTATCTTACATACAAACTGTCCAAGATGCAGATGTTACGCTACATATTTTGAGAGTTGCTCACACACACTACTGCTAAGATGTTACACTGACAGCTCTACTTTCATATAATTATCTAGATATGTTCAGGTGAAAGTATCAGTTGTATGTTAACAGCTCCCTACATTTCTGGCAGCACACTGACATTTCTGGGGAACAAAATACCAAACTACTCATGTGCCAAATTAACCTGTACATGCTTGGCATGAACCAACAGTTGAGGGCTGTAAATATGCATAAAAGCTACTGGCACTTCCTTCATCCATATTATATGGGCCTACCCAAGTGTGGGTTAACACTGCTTAATACAAAAGTACTATTTGTAAAATGCAACAATACAACAACATATCAAAGAAAATGACACAGACACACTCCAGGAATTATACTTTTATTAAAGGATTATTGCAACTTATTTATTGGGTTAAAACACTTTTTGAAGGCTCTCTCATTTATTTTATATAACAGTACATGCAGAATAATTACTAACCTTCCTGATGATGCAGCCTTTGCAACCTATCTTCATGGGCTTGCTGATTCATAGCCCGGACACCTGCAGCTGTGAAGTAAATGCAGTGATATTGAGACATACCTATCCATAGTATAGACAAGCATGGCAATTCTTAACTACTTAATACAATGGCTACTTACTCAGTACTGGGGCATTTGCCTTCCCACGGGCCTTCTGGAACCACTGGTCCAGTTGATCCTCCTTATGTCACTTCAGGTCAGAGTAATGGTGCCTGACCTGCTCACCAGTAAGAGGAATGCCAGTGGCACTGGTGAGATCATGAGCTAGACAGTTCCAGGCCTCCATTTTGTATTGGGTGCCCTGGTACTGACCCTGCAGGAGTCTTTCCTCATGATTGTGGACAAGGAGCCAAACAATTACTTTGGTCTCCTCAATACCCCAACGTTGCACTCAAAATCGAGTGCCTTCGCCAACTCCGGCCATGCTGACTGCAGAAGGGAGCTACAACCAGTTATGGCAAGTATTCCTGCCTGTGGAGTTTAAATGTGCCTCATTTCCCGCACTTATTTGTGATTGGCCAGTTTTGAAAAAACTCAGCTGTAGGCACACCTGCTTAGCTGATGTTAGCAATGTTTAATATTCCTTTGATAGATATGTGTCTGTTGAAAGTGCACTGTTATTAAATGCTGTCATGGCTTAGTGGTTATGTACTGTGACTATAGTGCACAGTATCCCGAGTTCGAGCCCTGTCACTGCTTTTTGTTTTCCTACTGGCCAGACCTGAATTGTTAAGGTACAGTAAAGGAGGTGTGGCCATGTTTAGCTGACTTTGCTCAACTTTGCCCGACTTTGCTCAGCGTTGCTCGATGTTGCCTGATGTTGCCCGACGTTGCCCGACGTTGCTCAACGTTGCCTGACGTTGCCCGATGTTGCTCAACGTTGCTCGATATTGCGCTGGTTAGCGTGGTGCGCAGCTACGTGCAAACATGTTCTGATTACGCTAGTTGGTGTGATGCGCAACTCCGCGCAAAGACATTGCGCTAGTTAACGCAGTGCTCAGCTATGAGCAATTAAATATAAATATGCTCAATACTGGTAAAATATGCTTAGCAGTGCTTTACATTGCTTAAAATAAGTTACTCATGCATCAGTGATTATTCAGGAGTCCTTGTGACCCAACCTCTGGCTTTCTTTCTCTTCCATAAAGTCTGAATTGCCATTTTTCTCTTTGGCAACAGATTGTTTCAGACAAATGGGTTCTGTAAACCATTCATTAGGGTTATAGATAGCAGTGGGAGAAAATTCTTCCTTTCTAGGGGGTCATTCCTCATCCTACATATTAGACTGTTTTGTTTCCATCTGTTCTTCAGCACATGCTGTCCCAAGGAATAAAAGACCCAGTTCCTCATTCCCAGGTGGGGAAGGGGTTTTATTCAAGGATGTTCTGAGTCACAAAGAAATAAAATTCTTGGAGAGCAGTTCTGGATCTTTCATTTCTAAACCTGTTTGTGAATGTGCCCAAATTCAGAATGATGTTACTTCACAACCGGCTGACTCATCTTCTTCTTTCAAGTTTTCTGGTAACTCTAGACTTAAAGAGATGTTTATCATAACATTCATATTCATACAGACTTCAGACATTTCTTAAGGTTATGTGAATCTGGATGACATTATCAGTTCCGTGCCTTACCCTTTGGAATATCCAATGTACCAAGAGCGTTCACAATGTACCTAGCTCCAGTTATTGCTCATTGCAGGTTACAGGATGCCAGCATCATTCTATATTTAAATTATTTGCTTATCTTTCCAGAGTCTTTTTTAAAATGTCAGGAACCTCTCTCTTGGGTGAGAGATCTGCTGCACAGGCTGGGATTCCAAGAGAATATTAAAAAGTATTTCTTGATTCCCTTACACAGGATTGTGCTCCTGGGATGTCAACTAGACACCTCACTTCAAAGATGTTTTCTTCCACAGGAAAAAGTAGATCTTTATTTAGATTTATTTCTAAGATTTTCCACTTAGACTTCAGTCACTAAGAGGGAATGCCTCAGGATTTTGAGTATTGTGGCATCTATGATTCTCATAATACTCCTGGCAAGACTCTACATGAGAAACATACAGTGGTATCTGAAATCTTCTTGATGTTGGCATCAGCACCCTTTATCTTTTCAGATCCAAGTACTGTTTTTTTTTTCCAGAGGAGAAATCACTTGGTGGAGACAACAGATATCCTTAAATGAAAGTCTCTCCTTCTCACTTCCTTCTCCAAAGAAGTTAGTCACTACAGATGCTTCAGACTTTGTTTGGGGAGCAGTTTCACGAGAGATAAAAGTACAGGTGGTGGAAGACATCAAAGACATTTGCAAGTACATAAACATCAAAGAGATGCTTGCCCTGATCAAGACACTCAACTCTCTGAACCATCTTTGGTCCCTGGAATCTCTTCAAGTGGTTACAGACAATACCACAGTGATGTGGTACATCACTAAGCAAGAGGGAACCAGGTCGTACCTCATTTGCAGACTAGCCATGTTTGCTTGGGATATAGCTTCACAACATAATCTCACTCTAAAGGCATCTTACATTCGTTCAGAGCAAAACTGTATGGCAGGCAAACTGAGCAGGACCAGGGCAGAATCTAACAAATGGAAACTAGATCCTGGATTATTCCAAGATTTGATCCATCTGTGGGGAGTTCCTCAAGTAGACCTCTTTACCTTCTCTCTGAACATTTAACTGACAAAATTCTGTTCCAAGACTCCATGCAAGAAGGCCTGGAAGACAGATGCCTTTTCTTTGCATTTGGAAAGTAATGTTCCTTTATGCCTTTCCACCCTTTCCACTAATATCCATAGTACTTCTGAAGATGCAGAAGGAATCCCCCAAGATCACTGTAGTGACTCACTTCTGGCCCAGGTAACTATGGTTCTCCCTTCTTTTGAAAATGGCCAGGGGCAATTACCACAAACTTCTTTACAGAAAGTATCTACTCACATAAGAACAGGGGTGTTTGATACATCCTGACATCAACCATCTTCATTTGATTGCCTGGATGATAAGGTCTTAATTCCTTTTAAACACATGTTTTCTGAGGACATGCAGCAGGTACTAATGGAGGCAAGAAAGTCTGCTACTAGAGAATTATATATCAGTAAATAGAAAAGGTATTCTACTTCATGCCAAAAATATAGCCAGCACCCATTCAGGGTTAGTCGGTCCCTGGTTTTACAATCTTGGTGTGAGTTACTATCTTATGGCCTTTCTTATTCCTCTGTCAAGATTCATTTATCAGCCATTGCAGTATGACTGTTCATGGATCCTCTTCTTCCAAGGCAGTCACATTCAAAATGTTCTTGAAAGGGGTTTTGCATCAGAGGCCTCCAAGTAAACTGGTGGCCCCTCCTTGGGATCTTGATTTTCTGTTAGAGAAACTCACACTTGCTCCATTTGAAACAGTTAATCTGACTGACTTAAAATTCTTAACATGGAAAACAGTTATCTGATTGCTGTGACCTCTACAAGAAGGATATCTGAGTTGCAAGCTTTTATGGTGAATTAACTCTACCTCATTTTCCACAAGGCGAGAGTTTCTTTGAGAACTAATCCTTCTGCTATGCCAAAAGTGGTACACAAGTTTACTTTAAGTCAAAATATCCATCTCTCCATTTTCTTTCCTGAACTTAAAAATGAGGGAGAAAGGATACTCTCTCATCCTACTATTGTTTTCAAAATTATTTCTGCCTAACAAAGGAAATATAACCTAAATGAGACTGTTTGCAAAGTGTGAAGCACATTTTTGTATATTCAGCAAAACATGAAAGCACCCATTAAAGATGGGACAGTGAGTATTAATCTGCATAACAGTAAAAGAAGAGTAGATAACCTTTTTCAGTAAACTTGCAAGGTTGCTTAAAAAAATGTACATTCATTTCAGTGAGACCATGGAGCAGAAGGGATAAGAAATTAGCCATTATCATCTCCAAGAATCTCAGGGTTAGTATATTTAGAGGCAGAGGTGCATAGGGGCTGACTGCACTTTTTTTTTCTAATACTGTTAAAGTTGACAACATGTTGCCTGGCTTGATGTTCTGATGTAGATCCTGAAGGGAAGCATAACTATAGGGTCTATGTTCAGTCATCAAACCGAAACATTACCAAATGGCATTACATCAAAAATGCCATTGAGCAAAACTCCTCATGTGGGGGGGGGGCTGCACCCCTCACACCCCCCGCTAATTATATATATCAACTCTGAGATCACACTATGGGTAAATCAGTATGTATACCTTTAAGAAGATTTCCATGGGCTTCTACATGTGTATAAGTACTGAGCATGTGCAAGCCAGACTGCAATTTTGTAGAGAGAGGCTGAGATGTAAGCCTGCATGTATGCAATGGTCTGTCAGTTAATCATTTTTTTTATATTTTATATTGCTGATATCCATCCTAATGTGTTTATGTATAATAAAGCATATAAATGAACTACCCTGCCTGAAATTGTAACATAGGATGAGCGACATGGTGTCAGACTGAGATTCAGAATCAAGACCAAGAGCCACAGAGTTAATGTTGAAGGAATATAGAGGAATGGATCATCCTTAATGCACGTACAACTCACAAAACAGGTCAGAAATGAATTCCAGGTACTAAAACTTGCTTAAATGATTTCTTACTCAAAGAATATAAAACACGGTACTCAGAACACTCAAAATGAATTTCTACTTAAATGAAATATCCAGAACTGCAACGTATTGATAAAAATATTCAAAATACTTACAAAAATGTTTGAAATAATGTCTGAATCACATAAAATGTATAAAATAAGCAAAACAACTGCATTTTTTTGCTATGTGCTACTTTTTGCATCAATTAAAGCTAGATATCAAAAGTATACAGACAGTTTGCAAGTTTGTGCAGTATTACAGTGCAGTTATTTTGCAAAATACAGCCATTTCAAGGCATATTTTGCAAAGTACAGTATTTCAAAGAGTTTATTTTGCATTTGAATATAATTACAAACACCTGGTGTGTGTGCGTGTTTGTATATAATTACAAGGGCTATATTTACAGTGTGTTTAATCATACTTTGTTGGCATAGCAGAAGGCTTTGGCAGACCAGCTCCACTTGTCTTTGATAATAATATTGCAGAGAATTGGAGAGCGTTTGAACAAGAGTGCGATATTTTCATACAAACTGTATTTTCTGATAAAGATGCATGTACAAAGGCATTCATTTTGCTTAATTTAGCTGGTTCAGAAGCCATAGAATGAGAACATTCATTTGTGTATTTGCCTGCTGTGTTTGCAGGAGAGGGAGAAAACCATCATATAGTGGTACTGGCTGAAACAAGGGAAGACTCAGAGTGCTTAAAACATAAATTTAGAGAAATATGTAACCCCAAACAAATATTAAATGGAAAAGGACTTATTTTACACAAGGGATCAAAAGCCTGGTGAAACTTTTACAGCATATATAACCGGTTTGAGAAAAAAGCTAAAACGTACAGATTTGATGATTTAAGGGATGAGCTGATAAAAGATAGTCTTGTGTGCAGTATTAAAGATGATGTGGTGAGAAAGATTTTGCTTCATGACAGTGATTTAACTTTGAATAAGGCCATTGAGATTTGTCAGATATATGAGCTTACAGAAAAGCACACAAATATGCTTACAAATGAGAAATGCATGCTCTTAGTATCTTCTAGTGCTAATGTTGATAGGATGCATCACGTGGTTAAAAGAAACAGGCTCAAGCACATGACAGCAGCTATGAATCCTGTAGCACTCCCTGGGAAACCACATAGCTTTCTAGCAAATTCCAGAGCACTCACAGTCTCAATGAAGCACAAGGGTGAGTCACCAAACTCAAAGATGTTCCCTCACCTAGCCTCAGTCAACTGTCATAATTGTGGTGGTAATCATGTGTCTAAAAGAGAAAAGTGCTTAGCTTTTAGTCAGCAGTGCCACAGATGTAAAAAGCAGAATTATTTCCAAGGATTTTGTAATTCAAAAGAGGCACATTCTTTTATTAAAAGAGAACATTCAAAAAGACAAGTTGATCAATTAGAAAGCTGTGACCCTAAGTTTTATGTTGATAGTGTGTCTGTGCTTAATGAAACAGTCAATGCAGTAGATTTATGGGCAAAGAATGAGGTATTTTGTACTGTTAGGATAAATGGAAGACCCTCAGAGCTCAAAGTTGACACAGGTTAAAAGTGCAATGTTATGTCAATAAAAACATTTGCTAGAGTATGTGCTGGTGAGAAGCCTTATTTGGCAAAATGTGCAAAGCTTGTTGCTTATGGTGGTGAAGTGAAAAAACGAAGGTTTAGTAGTGCTTTCATGTTAATCTGCTGGGAACAGCTAAGACTTGCAATTTTACGTAGTCAAAAGACATGTGCGGTCATTAGTGGGCTTCCAAGATAGTTTGAGAATGAGACTGATTTCACTTAATGAGCAAATCAACCATGTAAGCTTGAAAGACCACTGTTCTAATTTCTCCCAGTCTATTTTATCTACCTATGCTTATCCTTTTGAAGACAAACAAGGCAAATTCCCAGTTGTGTACTGCATGAAGTTAGACCCTGAAGTCAGCCCAGTTGTCAGACCATCCCAGAATGTTCCAGTAACTATGCTGGACAGAGTTAAGGTTGAGCTAGCTAAAATGGTGCAGCGAGGTGTGATTTATTTAGTTGATGAATCAACTGAATGGGCATCTTACATGGTTGTAGCTCATATGAAAAGCTCAGATGATATCAGAATATGTATTGAACCAAGAGATTTAAACAAAGCACTGAAAAGACCTCATTATCCAATGAATACAGTTGAAGATGTCGGTGCTCTTATGCCAAATGCCACTTTTTTTTCTGTTTTGGATGCAAAGAGTTAATTTTGGCAAATTTTGCTTGAATGCAAATCTCTTTCATTGCTAACCACTTTCAGTACTCCTTTTGGCAGATACAGATTTTGAAAATGCCATTTGGTATAAATTCTGTCATTGCAGTCTTTCAGCGTGCCATGGAACACATATTTTCTGGGTATCAGTGTGCTATTATAGTAGATGATATTCTAGTAGGAGGTAATGGCGAAATCGAGCATGACAGAAACCTCAAGAAAGTTCTGGAAAGAGCACATGAAGTGAATCATAAGCTGAATCCTCATGCAAGTTCAGGCTATGAGAAGTTACTTATGTTGGTCATTTGGTTACCAGTTCAGACATGACCAGATCCTTCAAAGCAGACAGCAATTATTGATGCCAGATCCAGACAATGTTCAAGCCCTACAACATTTTCTTGGTGTGGTTAACTACCTAGGCAAGTTCATTCCAGACTTGAGCCAACTTTCAGCACTGCTCAGAGAGTTGACACACAAATATGTATACTGGTCCTGGTTAGAACAACACCAAAGAGCATTTGATGTCCTGAAGCAGAGAATTGCTAGTTCACCAACTCTCAAATACTATGATGTTCCCAAACCAGTAACTCTTTCTTGTGATGCTACAAAATTTGGTCTTGGTGCAGTCATTCTTCAAGAAGGTAGACCAGTAGCCTATGCATCCAGAACTCTAACCCAAACTGAGATGCAGCATGCCCAGATAGAGAAAGAACTCTTTGCAATTGTGTTTACATGTTCGAAGTTTCATATTTATATTTATGGCTGACCGATTCAAATCGAAGCAGATCACAAACCTCTTGTCACTATTCTGAGAAAGCCTATTCATACTGTTCCTGCAAGATTGCAACACATGATGTTGAAATTGCAAAGGTATAATTTGATTTTGTCTACACAAAAGACAAACTTCTTTATCTTGCGGATACTTTGTCCAGATTGCCCAGAAATATCACTGAACTGCATGAAAATGAGAAACTTGATTTCCTAGTCATGGAAGTGAGAAATTTTTCTTCCACATGTCTTGATGAGCTTAGAAGTCACACAGCCTCAGATCCAATTCTTCAGAACCTCAACCACTTTATCAGTCAAGGATGGCCATCAATGCAATCTTGTTTACTTGATGACCTGCAACCATATTTTCTTTACAGAGATGAGATTATGTTTGACAATGGTGTCATCATGAAAGGTCCAAAAATGATTGTTCCAAAATCCTTACAACAAGAGTACATTGCCATCCTGCATCGTGCCACCCAAGAACTGATTCTACAAAGAAAATGGTGAGAGGACTTGTATTTTGGCCTTCTATGTCAATGGATATTGAAAGAGTACTTTCATCTGGTACTGTATGTAATAGTCTTAAGCCACATCAACAGAAAGAACCACTTCAGCTAAACCAGATTCCTGAACTACCTTGGTCAACAGTAGCTACAGACATTTTCAAATGGAATGGTCAACATTGCTTGGTGTTAGTAGACTCTTATTCAAATTGGTTCGAGATTGACTTACTTCCTAATCTAGCATCCAGTATTGTCATTACTAAGTTGAAGCATCATTTTGCAGTCCATGGTAGTCCGCACAAATTTAGTTCTGACAATGATACACAGTTTACAAGCCAGCAGTTCAAGAGATTTACTGAAGAGTGGGACTTTATTCATGTTACAAGTAGCTCTGAGTACCCACAGTCAATTAGTTTGGCAGAAAATGCAGTTTAAAGTATGAAACAGTTACTAGAGGAGTCAAAATGAGACACTAGATATGTTTTTCTGAATCTTCTGAGTCTCAAAAATATTCCTCATGATAAACATCTGATGGATTTACTGTACATAAGCAAGTCAAATGCCATCAGAAATACTCTGTCTAGAGATCTAAACCTCTTCTGCAATATCAACAGAATCATTTGGAGAGACAGGTATATTTCACAGAGGATACAACTGCTCAGGTACATGCTCCCCACCCACATGAAACAAAGTTTGTCCCTGTCCATATTCAAGCACAATTTGGGTCTGTGGATGGGAAACAGAAAATTTACTCCGGGTCTGCCCCTAAACTACAAATGGACAGAGACAGCTAAAAATGCTTTATCGTATGTAGGTATCCCCTCAAATTATCTATGGTATGATCCCAGTGATTCTCATTGGGAGAATATATAATTATTGACCATGTGATGTAAAAGGCATGGCCAATATCTAACCAAATGGAATAGGTTATTTCAACCACAAATAGGGAAATTGGCTAGGCTTAAAACTGCCCACAAAACCAGTTAGCATAGTACTTACCTATGATCCTATAACAAGGTGAGTAATGTCTTTCCTAAATGGGAATGTAGTAGTAACGTTTGGCATATGAGAGGTTGTTCCAGATTTTACAAACTACTGCTACAAAAGTCCTATAATATCAGTTATGGAATTGTGATGTTTTAGTGGAACATAAAGAACCTCAGTCTAATGAATATTTTGGGAAATAAGTTCAGAAATGGCATTTGCCTGTAAGAAGAAAAATGAACAAAGCTATCTTGAGAATCTTTACTTGAAGCTGATGACTTAGTTGTTACCATTTGTTAGTCCTAAGTGAGGTACAATGGTGGGTTTTTGCTTTATGGCATTAAGCACATTTGGAGGCTTTGTGATAATCTTGCTCTGTTTTATAAGCTGAGGATGAACATCAACCAGTGAAGGTATTTGAGCTATAGAACAGAAAGTGCAGCTGGTAGGCCTAGCTGTTGAGAGTTGTACATGAGAGGGTCTGGAATTTTTATGCAAGGGAAAGTAGGACAAGTTTTTGACTATTGCAGAGAGTGACTCAGTTGATGCAGTGGTTGAATGACTAATGGTAATGTCTAGCAGTTTAATTGAGGTTTATTATAGAAGTCTATATCAGAACATCGAAGTTTTAAAACTTTGAATGTTCTAATATTGGCCTGTTTTAATCTAATGCTAAAAATAGCGAAGCTGCAGAACAGAGAATTCTTTCCTAGGGAAAGAATTCAGTTGGCCAGTTCTGTGGCTTCACTATTTTCAGTGCTGTGGTAGAGATTTACGGGTCAGGTTCAGGTAAGTGTACGATTGTGTGGTTGTTAGGATTAGGGCGCAGGTTAGGTGAGTTAGGGTTAGGGCGCGGGTTAGGTGAGTTTTGGTTAGGGCATGGGTTAGGTGAATTAGGTTTAGGGGTGGGTTAAGTGAGTTAGGGTTAGGGCGCGGGTTAGGTGAGTGTGCGATAGTGACGGACCTTAGGGTTAGGGTTTGGGTTAAAGTAAGTGGATAGATAGTAGTGTATGTATAGTTTATTGTAGGGTTAGTTGTAGGATTATAAGTGTATGTGAGCCTATTGATGTTTATTAGGTGTGCTTGTGTTGTGTGTATGTGTTTCGGAGTAGCAAATTTTTTCCCAAGGAAAAAAATGTGCTGTTCTGAATGCTCAATATTATGTGGTTTAGATATTTTAGGTTCGATGAAATAACGTTTGCTATTTTCATCTTTCGATAATGTGGTATAAATGCGATTATAGAGGTATATTGTCATATGACCTGATTTATAAAAGTTCAGGGAATAGTGCAGTTTTCCAAATTTAGGATTCAATGCTAGATAAAATTTTCTATGGGATTGTTAATATTTCTGTTGACATTTTAATGAAAAGAAGAGAAGAATCATAATTCTCTCTAATATACTTCATAATGACTATTGTGTTTAGTTCTGTATGCTTTATGGAAATAGAGATGTTAAAATGGTAAAAGGTGTGATCAATAAGGAGCAGAAAAGGATGACAAAATTAGTAGTGCTTTGGGTCAACTCAGAAATAAATATTCCTCATTCCCTCCAACAGAGATCTAGAAGTTTGCACTCTTTTCAATGGCTGCATCCTGAATGTTTTGACAAAGATCACATTATATTCTTGCAATTTCAACAAATGTTAATGTTCTTAGTGTCATAAGTACTACCATACAATTGCATTTCTAATATGAGATACTATTTTTGCAGAAAAGGAAGATGAACTAACCAATATGTTTACTATATCTCAAAAGATACCTGAAGATATATACTGGCAAAGTTACCTAGACATGGCAAAGTTTAGAAAGGAAAGAATAAGAAAACAACAGTGGAATGTATTAAAATGAACACATTTAATGAGGTAGGGAAGCAACATATAGAAACTGATGTGGTAGAGGATATTCCCCGGAGTAAACTTTTGAAGCTTTAGGCCTGATTAAAATTTCAGCTAGAGTTGCACAGAAAGGAAAGCAAAGAGCAATAGGATACTGCCAGTTGAGAAGAAAATGATCTGAACCAATACATGCTTGATTTAAAATAAATGGGCAGGGATGTTAAGACAGATGGGAGAAAGTGAATACAGATCTAAGACCTAAAGTATTAAAAAACTGATAAAGCAGATGAAAACAATAGGTAAGACAATTAAGAGAGATGTGTGTGATGTAACAGAAATAAACAGAATATACTATTGTGCAGTCAGACTAATTACATATTAATTACTATCACAAAAATGCAAAGTAACAAAGGGAAAGGGAGGGAACAAGCAGAATGCTACCATGGGAGGCATCAAATGGAGAGGACAATAAGGCAGCCGTAACAAGAAGTAACATTATTAGAATAAAATAGAAAAGGGAGTAGATTATCCAAAATCTGTAACAAAAACTGAGACAAATTTAAGAAAGGTTCCTAAATGGAAAACTCCAAGTCAAGATGCAATACCCAATATCTGGCTAACATTATTAACATCTCTGTACAATGATTTAGCCTTTAGAAAAAAATATTTATGTTCACATCCCAAATGGCACCAAACTAGCTAACAACAGGAAAAATGTGTTCCTTCTTAAAAGTGAACCCGCAAGTCATCCTAAGAATTATAGGCCAAAAGCTTGCCTACTGACAATATATAAATTATGTACCACAACTGATACATACCGAGTTTACAATCAGCTAAAAAAAATCAACCATGGCAATAGAAGAAAAATCATGTAAACCAAAGATAATCCATTATTAAATAATGCCATGATAGACAAATGTAAAATAGGGCAAAAGACTATGATATGGGTAGACTACAAAAAGCATTTAATAGCATTCCATATTTACAAATTATCAATTGCTTACCAATACATAAAATATACCCTGCACTGATTAATTACCTAGTAGCAGCTATGAACAGTAGCAAATCACTTTACAACTGAGTTATAATAAAGAGCAAATTATAATCATAGGGATAAAAATTCAAAGGGGGATATTCCCGGGTGATTCTTTTCACACCACTGCTGTTTGCCATACCCTAAAACTATTGAGCCAGGCTGTGATAACATCTTAACTTCCAGAAACCAGCCTTACCCAATGACATTTCACCTACTTTCTGTGTATTATTTAAAAACCAAGCAACCACCTGAAAGCACATCTACAAACGGCTAAACATTTTTCAGACTATATAATAATAACATTGGCCTTGATATATATGCAAAAGCAACATTTATAACAAGAAGACTGAAGTACCAAGAAAATATAATCCTGGGAAGGAGTGTTACATAAAGAAACTCGAATAAGGGGAATATATAAATAGCTGGGAATAGATACATGGTCTGCAATAAAGCATGAACAAATGAGAACAAATGTTATTAAGGAATATTGTAGAAGACTAAAGCTAATATTGAAAACTGTTGTAACATCTAAGAATAAAGCCCAAGCTATAAATTAGCTAACTCCTCCAGCTTTAACTTGCAGCTTTGATGTGACTGAATGTTCCCAAAACCATTGCATCAGTTGGACAAGAAAATATGAAAGCTGTTTCATGCTTATCAAATAATATATTAAAATGTGTGCATGGAAGACTGTTTATTCCTTGTTCTGAAGAAGGTATAGGCACCCTAGAAATTGACTACATGTATATGTAAGCAATTGTTGAATTGCCTGTCTTTTTGTTGACTTCATCACATCCTAACATAGTGAAAGATATAATATAGGAAGAAAGCATGCCTAACATAGCATATCTGTTCCTATTAGCAGTAGCATTTCAGAAAGGAACGGGAATAAAAATTAAAGCAGACAGAGAAAAAAAAATTAGGCAGCAAAAGAAAGTGCCAAAAACAAAAGAAAGAAAAATTATAATGAACATGACAAGAAGAAAAACAAATAAAACTGGAAAATCTACATTTGTACTGAAAGGTATAGAGAACTCTTAACACAACCACGTATTTGTTCAGATTTTATACATGAAGGGCTAAAGAGAGATTAATTCAAACCAAAATATGAAAGGTTAATAATGTCAGCTCAAGACATGGGCCACTTACACTCTGGTTTACAAAATCCATAGAAAAAGTAGGTGGTGCAGAAAAACGTAGGCTCTGTAGTGCAGAACTACAAACAGTTGAACATCATGTTGCTGGTTGCAGCATTCGTATGGTTGAAAGTCTGGATACTGAAAGGGAGTATAATATAGTGAGAATGCTGCACTGGAGAATTATATAAACACTGCCAAAAAAAAATATATATATATATGTATTTATTATTTATTTTATGTTATTTTACATTTGTTGACTGGGCTAGTCTAACTGGATATATGTCCATTTTCAGTAGAGGCCCAGGGAGAAAAGCTCCAAGCATAGGCAGTAACAAAAATATACAATATACATATAGTAGTTTGTACATAAGATAAGCACGTACAGAGTCCTTTGGAGGGTTTAAGCTATTTGTAGGGGTTTAAGCTAATATTGAGTACAACAACATTTGAGAGAGAAAAGACATATAAAGATTTTTTTTTTTTTTTACGGAGTACTAAAAGGAAATCTCATAAGATCCTAGGCTGAGGTTAGTTAACTTGTTAATACAGGTAGGCAAAATAGAACAGTAGAGTAGAGAAGTATAAGGAGAGCAAGATGGGTAAATGAGATATCAGTCAGGGTTAGAGCAGGGACAAAGCTAATGTGTTTTAAGATATTCTTTAAGATGTTTAAAAATGTATATATATATACATATAAATAGGACATGCTGGAGGGACAGATTCATAACCCAGAGGCTCCCTTCACTCTGGAATAAAATCCCAGTCCTGGTTAGGCAGAGTCCCTCATTGACTCTCTTCAAGAGGAATCTTGATGAGTGGATGGGAGATTGTAGGTTTACCCCGGGTATCACTTCTGTGTCACTGTTAGACAGAGGCATAGTATATTAACCTCGAAAAAGGGCATAGCAAAATTCATTTAAAATGGGTGGCGAAAGCCAAACACACTCTAGCTAGGCTTATAAATGCCCTAGGGCAGATAGCCTAGTATGAACCTATCAACCTATAAATATATATATATATATATATATATATATATATATATATATATATATATATATAACTGAGAAGCCCTGGAAATATGAACCACAAAGAATTATTGAAAAGTAAGAAGTTCTGCTCACATTGGGTCATCCTTTGCCAACTGTAAGCAAAGCAGAAGAAAGACAACCAAGCACAAGCAAGCAACACTAGCAACATAATGTCCTGCAAACTGAGAGACTTAAATTCATAATAAGCAAAAACTGGAGCACAATGGAATAATAGTAGGTGTAACATGGCTAATAAAAATTAATTTTCAAGCAAACTTAAATAGGTTACTGATGCATGTAACTTCACATGAACTGCAGAAGGCTGTGGGTCCTGAGAACAGTACTCCTGGCAAACATCAGATACTGAAGCAATTCTAATTTTGTGAACTTTAATCTTGCCTTGCATTAGGAATGAAGTCCATCCTTGTTACTGTACTAGAAACCTAAAGCATTTGGAATAATTAAAATAAGTGTAAATTGCAAACTGTTCAGCACAAATTAATCCTTACAGTCGTAGCTTTCATTAAATCTTAGATACCAAATTCAGTTTTATATCACAATAAATACATTAAATATTAAATATCATAATGTTTTGTAAATCATTTACAATATTTCATTAACCATTCAGCCTGCACACATTTTCTTCATCCTTTTATAAGGGGTTAAGCACTTCTGTTTGTGTTCTTCAATTGTTAAGATATCTAAGGAAATATGAGAATTATGACAGTATACACAAAGAGAATCTAGATAACATTTGCTGTCTCTTTAGCTGTGCCATACAGAGATCATGTAGCAATGCAGTTGTATTGCCTATCATGTAAACTTTACAGTGACATATTTCAATAACTCATATGTAGTATAGTTTTGCAATGATTATGTGAATATGAAAAGACAGTATTAGATTCCTAGAGGCATCGATAAGCTGATCCTTGAGAAATGCCTTGGGAGTGCAGCAGGATTTAATAAGTAAAGATTAAAGGACTTGGTTTATCTGTCCCTTGCAGAAGGAAATATGGAAGGAGGTTTTATGATCTATATATGCATGTCAGTGATAGATAATTGGAGAATACATTATAGAAGAGAGTCCCAAGAGGCAGAAGAGAATGTAGTGAGGCTGAAAGGGAGGCTTAATAGTGATTTGAGGTAGTACTTTTTCAGAAAAGTATGCCATGATATTCGTAAGACCACAGCAAACAATATCACTGTGGAGGAGTTTAGAAATGCATGAACTGGAGCTAGAGATGGTCCAAAAGTAAAGGAGTGGCAGTTGTAGAAGAACAAGCTGTGTCAAACTAATGTGCTTGATAACCATGTTTTTTTCTCTTAGGTACACTGTATACTTAAAACATGTCAAATTTTTAACCCCTCTAATTATGTAAGTCTGTATTAAACTACCTACTAACATCATTCATGGCCGAGAACTGTGCATAGGCATGCTTACTGACTCCAAGGTGGCCTTCTACTCTTACCTGTTACACCTCATGTGATCATTCCAAAAAACAGATTCAATGTACCTTCTACTCTAGTGCGGGATTCAACAAATACCTCTCAAGTTCACCGAGCAAGAAATCTGGAAAAAGCCACAAATAATGGGGAGACAAAGGCCCAAAAATAAGGACACTTTCTAAATACAATAGACTTCCTCTTATCCAGCCTGTGTTTAACCGGCCATCAATTTTCTGCTATAGCCCTAGTAAAAAACAACAGAGAAGAACAACACATCTGCCTCCTCTGGGCTTAATAATGACAGACATTTGAGTTTTAGACTTCATATTCAAAAAAATGAGTAGTAACACAAATCCTGGTATTCTAGCTGATTTATAACCTATAAATGCTATGTTGTATGCTTTTTTTTGATTAATCAGCTATTCGTTTATCCAGCTCAAGGTCCGGTCCCAGTGAGATCAGCTAAGAGGGGAGTCTACTGTATTGCTCTTGCAAACATAAAAAGTTAATAGAACAACAAGTTTTGCATTAGCATGAATTTTCTGAAGAATAGGAAGTCTAAAAATAAAATGCCTGCCATCATTTTCTGACTTCAGTCCTCAATAATTCGCCAGTCATTTGCCAGAAAACTACAATTTTATGAGGAATGGATAAACAATATGAGGCAAAAGTCTGGATATTCTGTGAAAATCTGGACAGTTGAGAGCTATGATACAACATACTGTTCTCACTATCATTGTAGAAATAAATTCAGCATAATCCTGTTTTTTTTTTTTTTTTGTTTGTTTTTTTTTTTACTCATGAAGTTTTTTCTTCCATTTAACTGTGGAAATGCTAAAATTACCCATAACGATAGCCTTTTTTCAATCTGCTACCTCGTGGTATCTCTACAAGAAATTCATTCAGAAAAATCTGACCCTGGTTTTATGTATACGACTCCAAAATGCTGTCTTCCTACATTCTGACAGTAGCAACCACACAAATTTTCAATTACCTCTAGTATCCTTATTTTTATTTTATATTATATCATTTTATTTTTTATTTTATTTTTATTTTATTTCCTCTTATTTTTTCTTTTTTTTTCCAGCCTCTCACTAGTCATTTCCTTTACAGATTATGCCACTTTCTCTTCCCCACTGCTGCAGCATTTTATTCCAGGACAGATTGTATCCATATTATTTACAAGAATGTCCATGTCCTATTCCTCCTCCTCCATGCGTTTGGGTATTCCCTTCTCGATTAACCTTTGATTCAATAAGCAATACTTGAAGCAAATCAGTTTTGTTCCCCAGATTCCTGTCACTAACGCAGTACAACCAATTCTTTCCCTCTGTCATTTTCTCAGTGAGCCATCTCACCTCTCCTGGTACACAAAAAAGTGTTGTTAATAAAACAGGACCACTGTTCCATGTTAGTTTTTCCTTATACACCATTTTAAATTTATATTTGTCAAGTATTTCCTTATACCTCTATTTTCCTCCAATGTATAAATGATGTCTGCCCTACGTAAGAGGCTTCTCATCAATTTAAGTATCTCTCCCCATCAATCCCAAACCCCTTATACAATTTCCACAGTCATAGGCTAAAACTCCTATTTTACTTCTAAAAGACACATCTCACTCAGGGAACCATTAATACCTGCAGACGTCTAGCAGATGCATGAACTGCTGCAATGATTACCACAAGTTCTGCAATTTGGAACACAAATCAGTCATCTTCTTTATGACAAGATGCCCCAGTATTGCTCCAACCAATTCAGTACATATCAGGTCACTAGTGAAGAAAAGCCAGTGCTTATTAATGGCTATTTGGATACAAATGTGCCACCATCCACTCATAGTAATACCTATATCATACCTCAGATGGTACCATTTCTAATGTGTGCAAACTGTATGTCATATGGATTGAAAAGAAATCTATATTTTGATGTTTGCTTTTTTGTAGTGTTATTTGTAATATCCTACCCATCCATATTCTAAAGTCAATGACTTTACTATATTTTAAATGAATGAAAAAATGCAGACCAAATCTGTTGGATTTAACCTGATTTACATGACCAACAAATCTGTGTATTCATCTAACTCTCCTTCCACAATATGTAGAGGGTAGTTCTGCCTTGATACAAAATATGTCTGTTGTAATATGGTTTCTGAGCAGTTCTACCATGTGATAAGCCAAAGAAGAACACAAACTGATAAAAAACAAAGAAACACACCAAGCCAGCAGAAATTATGCTTATGAAGTAAACGAAAGCGCTAGCCATAATTTCTGCTGGCTTGGTGTGTTTCTTCAGTTCTGCCATGTGGTTGACTCATCATAGCACATTTCACATGCAGTAAACAAAACAAGTATTAAACTGTTTCAAAGACATTTGGTTCATAGGTTCATACAAGGTTACTAGGCTAGTGGCCCTAGAGCCTTTACAAGCCTAGCCATGTTAATCCCAAGTATAACTATTTGTTCTTTTGGGGTAGTTCACAGAATGAATGTATGAATAGAGTGGGTTTGTGATCAACACTAGCTACCCCTGTCCATGAGAGACATGGGTGCCACCCCAGAGGTGAATTTGCGGTCTCCCATCCAGTTATCTAGGTTGCATTTGAATAGGGTCAGTGAGGAGCTCTGTTTTACATAAGTAGGAAATTTATTCCAGAGAAGCAGCAGTGACTGGGAGACATATCTGTCTCTCAAGCATGCTCTGTTAATGTCACAAGCTAAGCTGAGATGTCTAGAGCAAGTGACACTTGTGCCATTTGATGTGCAGACGTGCAGCATTTCCATTAGGGAAGGCAATTCAGGGAGTCAGTGTCATTATAAAGTCCAGTTTTATGTTTTTGTGTTTTAACTTCTAGTTTAACAATGTAGATCCAAACTCGCAAGCAGATAATGTGCAAGACACTTTGTCCTGTTTCTATAAGAGCATTTTGTCTTCGTCTAAAAATGACGGCATTCTTGCTAAGAGGAGACAGACAGACAAACATTATCACAGGACTCTGAGAAAGAGATTGAGTACAGGTAGCACTGTTTGCAACCTCCAGTTTTGTAGCCCTAAAAGATGGGAATGCTCCCCTAATTCAAGCAGAGATAGATGTTGATATTTATACAGTGCTGCTTACTGATGCAGAGTCATAAGAGAGAGGAAGAGCAAGAACAGGTTAGGATATTGTACTCTGACCCAAGAGTCCATCAAATGGATGCACCAGAAGATAAACAACCTGGCTCAAAAGTTGCCTGTCTTATGCAGTCAGTGGATCCAAAGATATATCCTCTTCCCCAAGGAAAGTAATGCCAGCATAATAAAAAATACTAACATGTTTATTTTCCTTCAGTTTTAAATTTCTTATTCAGAATAAAATAAAAAAATGTCCACTAACAAACTCTGGGACTTCTGTCAGCTTATGATTTGTTGTTACAGACCTATCATGGATTCCTATAAAGGTACAGAACTACCCCTTTGGTGATCAATGTCATGTCTGAGCACTTCAGTGGAATGGATGAAAGACAGCAAGCTGGAGTAGTACTCAGTGTCTTTTGCTCAGCCCATAACATCACTCTACTATTAACTGAGAGAAGTTCTCAGTGTCTCAAACATAGAAGTGAGTCTGCACCTTTGCTCTCTGAGTCTTGTGTTGTGTGGTATATGGACATTATTTTCTTTGTTTCTTTTTAGTTTTCTTTAGACTTTTAGAAATTCTACATTTAGTCAGGAAAAAGCTCTTATTTTGTTGTATTTTATTTTGTGTCTTGAAATTTATCAGCGGGCCTAAAAATTAACTGGTAACATGCTGATTACTTACAAACATGAGAAGGAGTTCAGGCGACTAACTAGTCTGTCTTAAACTAGAAGATATCCATACCCCCAAAAAAAATATATATATATATATATATATATATATATATATATATATATAAATATATATATATATATGTGTGTGTGTGTGTGTGCGTGTGTGTGTGGGTGTGGGTGTATCTGTGTATGTATATATATTTGAGTGTATTACCTGTAGTCAAAAATGCACATCGAACCTACATTGATTGATCTAAATAGATCAAAATTCAAAACAGTGAAAAAATAAATTATATACAAAACATATTTTTTTCAGGGGGAAAAGTCTCCTTGCACCTTCATACCCCTGCTAATTATAAATGCCAACTCCAAGATTGCAAAACAGTGGGGAAAGGGCAAATTCCCAATCCCAGCTATACTGCAACCTCTCATTACGTTATGCCCACATTCTGAGATCATATGATTATTCAGTCACTTGCATTGGCATTGCAAATGTTCGATTTCCAAATGTTTGACCATAAGCCTGGTTCTATTATCTATCCATCTATATACATATATATGCGTGTCTGTGTGTGTATGCATGTATATTTTTTATTTAATTTATTTATTTTTGCTTTATATTGACATTCCCTGTGCTGTTAATATCTATGAATTACTCTGCACTTTTTTTTCCTTATTTTATATACCTTAAAATGACCTGAATGGGCTGAGATGCTGATATGATTTCATTGGATTACTTTGCACATTTTTAATTGTCAGAGAAGCAAAATGTTTTATGTCTGGTCTTGTCTCTTAATTTCCTTACAGTTTCAAGTACAATTACTTTCTGCTTCTTAGAATACATCTCACAAGAATATTATTTATTCTGCTTCGGTATCAGTTTGGATTCATAATTTCTAAGTGAAGTGTGATGCTGGTAACCTCTGACTGACAAGTAACACTGAAGAATTATTTCATTAGAACCATTCCTGGACTATTGTCACTAGGATAAATTATTTTTTTGTTTTATTAAGGCTGTAAACACCAAAGTGGTCAGAATCCTATCTCTTACCCCTGGATTCAGCAAGCTCTGCACGGCATACAGGAATAGTGCAGGAGTTCCTGGAGGCAATATGGCCACTGTGTGATCCAGGAATAAGCTCCAGGGATGTGCACAAGTACTCCTGCACTATTCCTGCACGGACACAGCTCCTGCATGCAAATCACCCCATTTGCAGGTGAAAGCCATGCAGATTAGGTGAATTTGCGATCCAGGAAGCTGTCAGCCGGCTGTACAGGACTAGTGTAGTATGCAGAAATGTACTCAGTTCTGCAAACTACAAAACAGACCCATGACACCTCCAAATAAAGGGTGTATAGTATCTGTAAAGCATAACAATGGCCAAATATATGGCCATTGGCATGGAAAACTGTTGGCAAAAAAAAAACAACTTTTGTTTTTTTTTTTTTTAGCCGATTTCGTCTGTTTAAGAACAAAAAAAAAGAAAAAGATATAGATAATTGCATATATAATGCATGGGAGCATAGACTAACTAGATGTAAATCATATTATGGTGAACATGATGAAGCACAAGAAGAGAATAGTAAGGGATTAGAGACTGACAATTGTACTTTAATAATTCTTTGAGAGTAACATTACCATACTCCAATGATATAGGCACTTTCTGCAACATTATAAAAAGAAATTGGAATATTTTGCACACAATAGATGAGTTGAGAGATGATTTAACTCCTCAACCGAGTTTCTCTTTTATAAACAACAAATCTTTGAAAAGACATTTATGTTATAAGGCTAACATTGATAAGAGATTTATATATTCAGACAGACTGGGAACATACTCCTGCAGAAATTGCCTACCATGTAGACACATCTTTAGTGGCAGTCACTTTATACACCATCAAATGGATGTTAAGATTGAATTTAACTTTTATGCAAATTGCACAACAAAAAAAATAATTTATTTTACTTTCCTATTAGTAAGATGAACTGTAGCTTAAATGAAAGAATATTGGAACATCTAAGAGACATTAAAAATAAGAAATTGGAAAATGCTCTAGCACAACATGTTATGGAGAAGGGAAATGAACAAGTTTTAAAATTTTTTGTTCTGGAAATTATACATGATAACATGAGTGGAGGAGACATAAAGAATATCACAAAAGCTAATGAACAGAAACGGATAATGTTTTTTAAGGCAGACAAATTGCCTGGCTTAAATAGTAAAGTTTCCCTGAAACCATTTTTAAAAGCACGTGCACTTAAGCACTGAAATTAAATGAATTTAATTCTGTGTTTTAGAATGTTTTACTATTTGTGTGTATATACTTTTAATTTCTTAATGACTATGCTGTTAAGTGTTTGTGATTGGCTAGTTATAGTATTTAAACAAGTTGTTGCATTGTATATTTATAGTCTGATGAAGCGGTCAGGTGTACCGCGAAAGCGCTCACTATTTATTAAACATTTGATATTATTGTGCCTTTGGATTTTTTCTTCATTGGATTTGATTCCATATTGGATTTATACTGGATTTTTTGAAAAATTCTACTGCCAGCAGCTGTGAGTCCCTGGAGTCTTTTTACTTGAAGCATTTATTATTATATTCTCCTGTCACTTTATTTGGTATTTGGAGTTTGGATTTTTTCTGTGTTGTTGGTTTGCCGGAGACTGAGGGCCATACATTTGTCACCATGTGTATGGGGAGAGGTGTAATTTGTTGATATGGGTGTGGTGATGTGGTGTGTGTAGGTATGAGGTTGCCCTAGGTGTGATTGTATAGTGTGTGGGTATGCATGCACACAGTTCTGCCATGTGGCTACCCTATGCAGGTGTTTCTTGGACAGCTGCAGACCATACCTGGCAGGGTGTGCAGTTCACCGCCTCCGGCCACGGAAGCGCAGACTGTGTCTACCAGGGGTTCCATGGGCACATCCAGGTACAGGCCTTGATGTGCTACTTTCCCCTGATGATGACATATGTCCGCCGGAACCAGGTCCCTCCTGGGACTGGCCAGGGCCACATGTATGTGGCCTGCTCTGGTGTGGTGTGGACAGTGCCCCCCTGCAGTGCTGGGGTGGGTACTGCCACTATGGGAGTGGCTTGGTATTCTTGCAGGTCCATGTAGACCTCCAGATGTTGGTGGTGCTGGCCTACATCCATACGGCTGTTGCCACACTCCCACCACATATTCTAGCACAGACAATCCACGGTCGATGAGGCCCACCATCTCACCTAACCATCTATTCATGACCTCGGTATAATCATGGAGGGCACCTGCAAGTTCATAGAAATTGTCGCTTACAGATGAGAAAGCAGCCTTCTGCAGCCTCAGACCCTGTCTGGTGTACAGTTCCATACGTGCCTGCACCCCCATGACAGTCTGAAACATGCGTCTGATGGTACCAGTTGTGGCACTTCTACCAGGAGCATGATGACCAGCAGCCCTCCCATGAGCACCCCAGTACATCTGCCTATGGGGTGCCCTGCTGGACATCCGGCTATGCCTGCTGTGTCCAGACACAGCAGGCATAGATAGCACACTGTCCTGTCCACTATCAACTGCCAGCTGTCACACTGCTATGGCAACTGTGACTATGTGGGGGGTTGGGGTGGATAACAGGGGGATGTCAAACGGCGCAGTTTCGGCCTCTGGCAACCTTGCCTGTGCCTCAACAGTCCTATCATCATTTTTGGTGTTTGTATGGACACCAGCATCAGATTGCATCCAGGAGGGTTCCTAACCCACCTCGCCACCTGTGAGGGGAAAACAAGAAACCCACTTTAAGACCTGTACAGCATTGCATAACAGTACACACACACACACACACACACACACACACACACACACACACACACACACACACACACACACACACACACACACACACACACACACACACACACACACACACACACACTATAATACCTACCTGTCCCTGAGTTTAGAGACAGTCCCACGTTTATTCACATAAGTTCCCCATCATCCATCACACTTGGTAACATACACTCAATAATACCACTCATTAACATATCATTCTTCTAAATGCCTAGACAAGTGGTCACAACACATGACCTGTGACTCCATTACCTCTTTTGCTTGATTGAGTAGGTTAAGTTTTACAAGGCCTCACTACTGTCATCCAGTGTTCACCATGGGTATGTCCAGACATTGTGAGCATAGCCCCCATATGTCAGGGGCTACTACGTTTACTCAATAATGTCACGCACTGGAGTGTCATACGTAACTATTGTTCAGTCGATGCAAGATCTGCTGCTCATTCAATTTATTATGTGGACAACAATAATATATGCATACACTCCCTGGTGTTGTCTAGTAATTCCCTAATGCATCTGCAGTGCTGCATATGTGGGTAGTCATTCACCTTTCTGCTGATTGCAATTTTAAAGGTATACCTGGTGTCTAGTTTCCCTCCCAATGCATGCTCCATACTACAGACCTTATTATACTATCAGCTGTCCTGAGATTACATATCAGACAAGTATTCCTGGTTTCTCATGTGTCAGTCCAAGTCCATGTACTGCACAATTCCTAAGGGAAGTACTGATGTATGAACAACCTCACAATCACACATGTGCATACATGGACACCCACACATGCACACGCACACATGCACACACATATCCTACATGCATCAACCCCCTCCACTCCACCAGATTGAACGTACAGACAAAATAACTCCTCCAACCATACACACACCTACAGGTGAGGTTGCACAAAGATAGTACACACAGACCTCCCATTACCCATCTGTCAACATGTATAGCATATGGTACTCAACAGCATGCAGTGCAGCTATAGACAATCCATGCCAGCAACAGCATACATGTGTGTGATGCATGGGCTGTGTTAGTAGGTGATGCCCCTTCCTCTGGACAACACTGCACCCATGTACACAGTATTGCTGTGCAACTGTTCTGCACCCTGCCATGTACTGTGCACCATACCTCACAGGTGTACACACCATTGCTGAATGTGTATTATTGTGTCAGTTATGTCTGCTCTAATGCTTACAGCCCCTATGTGTTTGTTCAACATATACCTGGGATGATATGTGGACAGATGTCATTTGTGAATGCCTGATGTCTGATTTACAGATCTCAACATCAGCAGTGCATGTATGACCAATGCGATACTATTACACTGACAACCATCAAACATTACTGTGGCTATGGGGGAGTGTACACACCCTTATTCATATGGCACCCTCTTCCTTGATATACCATGGGACCACATCACTGCCTATGTTAACATTACATGAGCCTGATATGTGACATATGTCCTGTACATTCAAATGCAGTGTCTAACAAATGTGTTAGTTGTGCTGATGTTGACCACAATGCATACACTTTGTGGGTGCATATGTGTGCACACCCTTATCATGATGCTTTGTTGCACCTACTGTTATGTGTACTACAGCAGTCACTATTCCTGGCAGGGGTATACTAGCATGGGCCATCTGTATTTTCCAGTATCTGGTCAGTCTTCCCTACACATGTCCCCCAACTCTGCATGATTGCAAGGTCAACTCATGTGCACATCCCTTGGAGTTCACACACTGCCATCACTATTGCTGAGGAGTCAGTGTTACATCTGCCACAGTTCCTGAACGTGACTGTGTGCAGATACAGCCATTCATAGCATCCTTAGTGTCCCTGCTGCAGTGCACTGGTGTATCATGATGACACCCCCTCCCCACCTTCAGCCTTTTTGCAGATGCTTGCCAACTATGGCCTACACATGTGTGTCAGTTTGCAGTGTCCCAAACACTGAACACCACATGTAACAGCCTATTCCCAGCTAATGAATGGCAAACATACAGGTGTACACTGGCACGGCACAGCACAGATGGGGATGGTGGGCCTGAGATGGGGTAAGGAGTTGGTTGTGCAGCACATGTATCTTACATGATACAGTCTGTAGGTTTCCAATATGGTCACGGTACATCAGTACACACTGCAATGCATGACTTATGGAGACCTCTGCTATTATGCATACACTACCTATAGAGAGGCCTGGCTGATGTTTCCTATGGTACAACTGTCACATCTAATTACCCTAACCCATAGGCCACATGCTTGCAAAGTCCAGGCAATTGCTGACACGGGTATCGCACAGCCAGTACTTGCTAGACATTTCTGCAACCCCCTCAGTGTTGTGGTATGTTACTAGGCTGCCTGCATGACCAGTTTGCTACATGTAACATCATCTGTCTTGGATGGCCATCTGTTTATTTCCTACATTATTCCTGTCCCATACATCCTCGCCACATACATGACTGCCTGCACTGTTTGCCATGGTATATGCAATGGTGAGGTATGGCTACGTGTTCAGCTCATGGGTGCTACAGCTTGGGTATGGGACCCATGCCATGTCATGTAAGATGTGTGCAAGCCATGGCTGACTTTGTTGCAGGTAAGTGTGCACATTTGATGGCCAAACGTCTTGGACAGCAGACCAATTCGTGGTGTGACATTGAGGACGTGTACTTGCTGAAAGGTGCATTTCTATGACAAATGCATGAGTCAGTACCGCAACAGCTGCTTCCACTATATTTTATCTGGAGTGTGTGCACACATATGTTTCCAGTGTTTGTGAAGGTATGTATTCTCCATATTTGCTGCCCTAACCTATGATTCTGTATTACACACTCATAGCTCATGTTGGGACCACATTGCAGGTTTTAAGGGTTGTGGACTGCAGTATTATGATATGCCATAGTATAGATCTGTAACATTTGCCATTGTAATACTGGTACATACACTGTTGTAGCACTGTATAAGGGTGATGTTTCACAGATGTCCCTACTATAGGCCATTTGTCCCACCATTATGTTCATCCCTGTGGACACATTTTGCAATGACAGTATGTTAGTTATATTACAGGTGTCTGATATACCCTTCAGATACACCACCATGGTCACCACTGTGATGCAGTGCAGTTAACAGCAACAATACGTGAACATGTATGGCATGCATTATGGGTAGGTGTGTTAGATGTGTGCATGGAATACCATAGTCATTACATGGCCAGTGTATTGGCAAGCATGAACATAAATCATACTCACCAGCTACAGTCTGCTGCCTTGGTGGTATACCAGGGGGACCTACATAAGTGTGTGAGAGATGTGATGTCAGTAGCCACAGCTGTGGCATTGCTACAGGGTGGGTGCAGCATTACAGTACATCAACAGTACAAGTCCAAAATACTACAGCTTATGCACATTTGTTTATTACTACTACGCAGCAACAAACTATATATATGACATATCACATATGCATGATCTACCTGTACAGATGCAGATGGATATGCAACAGTGGTCTACTGGTGTGACCTATGGCCTTACCTACACGCTCCTCTGCCACTGTGTGGGTAGCACCCACCTCCACTATGGTCTCCGCCAGTTGTTGCCTGTGCAGGCAGGTAGGTGCCCTGAGGCTGGCGAGGAGCTCCTCAACACATGTCAGGGGGGGATGGATGGCATGACCTCCCTCCGTTGTGAGTTGATCCAGCCAGACTGCAGCAGCATGCCAACAGGCATTGTGAAGCAGGTCACTGCAATGATGCTGGACGTGCTCATAACTGCGGTTATGCAGGGTAACATCATTGACCCTGTGGACTAGATCGTTCTACAGGGCGATCCACTCCTGCTGCTCATGGGCTGTCCTGCAAAGAACACCTGGTAGTGCTGTACCAGGTGGTTGATGATGACCTCATTTTCGTCCTCTGAATATACAGGTAACCTGCCGTGTGACATCTTGCTTGGAAGATATATAGATGGAAGCAGGTCTGAGCAACTCATACATCAAGGTTACCATAGTTGTAATACACATCTCTGTCTTCCCCCACCATACCTGGAGCAACAAACTGTTCACACAACTCAATAGGTATGGCTACAGCTTACCGACCATTGGGACATATATCGTATTGTTATACGCTTTGTGCTATGTGTTTGTAGCCATGTTCCCTGTGGGGACACTATCATTGCTGGCCTTTTATGGACAACGTCACCTGCATGCCATTGCAAGGACCACTATGGTTCCATATATGCATGTGGTCTGTTTGATATGTGATTGCTGCACATCTGTCATTATTTGTTATTGGGGATATCTATGCGTGCTGTTGGACATGATCCGGGACTGTGTGGACTATTACTACCCACATATGTTCTATAACAGTGACACAATAGCATATTTAAGGAACATTTGCCAGCAGAACCACCTCTCCCACCTCATTTGGGCATGTAACAAGGCCACATCACATGTGGGACCCACTCTGGGGCCTCCTCATCTACTGGTCCTGCACTACCTTCAGGTGGAACCACCTCAGGGGATGGTGCCCCCCCTAGGGGCACACACAGACATGATCCTGTCACCTGAGGTCAGGTCTAGGGCCTGGTACATAGGGAGCTCCACAGAGACTTGAGGGATGTGCTACAGCACCTTGAGGCCCTCAGTACACAATCACAGGTTCCACATGCTCCTCCTGCTCAGCCTCCTGCCCAGGCACCTTCAGACCGTGAAGCTGCTGTTGTGACTGGCAATGGGTGGGGGCCATGTTCCCATT
>NC_056741.1:1618079252-1618174252 GCF_019279795.1 Protopterus annectens
TAAGTCTTTTCCCCCTAGGGATTGAGTACAGAGTGTAGTTAGAAGTTGCTGGGCTATACATCTGCATTACTTACTGTTGATTGATTGTTATCCTATAGCCCAGTCTGTCTTTACTGTTATAATACTTGAAGGCATTGGCCTGGACAGCAACACTCTTGCTAGCCTGAGTCTGCAAGCCTGAGTCTGCAAGCACTCTTGTGGGAGAAGAGGCTGGACTCTGCCCTTCTGAGCTGGGAATTTCTGGTTAAAGGTTTATAGTGCCTGAATATTTGAACTGTATCTTACTGAAATTGGTACACCTTGTTTGCTGTAGCATAGACTAGATCCAGGCCTGCTGAATCTAGCTTTGTTTATATGCTTGTTTGCTTGTTATTTCCCTGGAACGCTAATTCCACCTAATATGTGGCTTCTCAGCACTTCTGTGGATCGCTAGTGATATCTGCATTGCTCACTGTACTTATTTCCTTGTTTTACTTGAAAGAAAGTTACTGTTTGTCATTTTTGCATTTAAGTTACCTGTAACACATTGCACTTAAGTTACCTGGCACTTGCTCACTAAAGCAATTATATAAGTCAGCACTAAAAATTAAAACACTACACCCTCACTCCCCACTGGCCCTTGTTTTCAATTATTAAGGAATTCCCAATATTATTCTAGCATGTCCAAAGGTCAGTTGTCAATCTCCTCTCCGGTCCAGCTGGTGAATCTGGGAATCTTGAGGCAATGTTACAACTGCCTCATGTACACAGACAACCCTCTCCTCCTCCCAACAAATTCCAACACATGTGAGAGATGCAACCATATAGCCAAACTTGAGGCTAAGCTCTCTCAACTCAGTACTGGCATAACCAGTCAGGAGGAGGAGAAGGAAACCACACTCACTACAATTCCAGTCTCACATAGACCTACCATGACAGCAAACCAAACACATAATCTCACAAAAACATACTCGGAGGCTCTAAATAAAGACCTGCCTAAGCAGCAGAGACCTCCAAAGCAGACACCCAAGCAACCGCTACCCTAAAACAAAACACGTGCAACACATATCTCACAAAGCCAGTGTGCCAAACAGTCACAGCCCTTAAGACTAAACAACACACCTGATACACTTGTAATAGGTGACTCTATCGTCAGGCACACTGACGTCCCACTCACCAGGCTGAACAAGGAGAGGGTCATGGTGAGCAGCCTATCAGGTGCTAGGATCCGCCACATAACACAAGCACTCAGGTCACTCCAAGGCAAGTACAAATATGACTCAGTCATTGTCCATGCTGGTGTGAATGACCTGAGATGTACCTCCCTGGACTACATAAAAAGAGACATAAAGGAGCTCTCTGAGCATGTAGCCCAGGCCGGTATGACCCTGACCTTGAGTAGCATCTTACCCTCACCAAGAATGATGCCACAATATGAAGACAAGATGATCAATTTCAACGACTGGCTTAAGTATTGGTGGATCCAATGCCTGTCAGCTTGGGATGATATGATCGACAAGCCACGATGCTTTGCTAGGGACGGCTTGCACCTGTCACCCCTGGGCTTTCGGATATTGGCAAAGGCTCTTGCTACCCCCATAGTGCCATTTTTAGGCAAGGCTCAAAAGACAAACCCACCTCTATAGGTATCACAAGGGATAAGAAACTACGAGTAATGCTACTCAACGCCAGAAGTCTAAACCTCAAGATGCACACACTTGAAACTCTCCTTAGCATGGAGAATATCGATATCTGTGCAGTAACAGAAACCTGGTTCAGGGCTCCCAAGAGCACCCCAGCACTACCAGGTTATACCTCATACCATGCTTTTCAGCCCCAAAACTTGGACCGAATCACAAAAGTAGGGGGAGTATCAATATTCATCAAAGATACCCACACCTCCAGGTTGGTGGCAAAGCACGAAGCATCAGAGACTATCCATGTGCAACTAACAGTGGGTAACACTGCCTACCAGTTTATAGCCTGCTACAGACCACCCTCCCAAACCCAGGAACCCCACTCAGCCTTCCTGAGAACACTGGAAAATATGAAGGTCTCTCCAAACACCATTATATTGGGCGACTTCAACTACCCAAACATAGAATGGGAGCATTACTCTAGCTCCAACACCCTAGCCCAAAGGTTCCTAGAATTTATAAACTCAAATGCTATGGAACAACTTGTTACCACTCCCACAAGAGGGAAAACATACTGGACCTGATCATCACCAACATGGGGACTCTATGCTCCAGACCAGAAGTGTATCCCTCACTGGTAAGATCAGAGCATAAACTAATCTCACTGGATATTCACATCCCGACCCCACCCCTGCCCAGAAAACCACAGTGAAAAACTTCTCTAAAGCAAATTTCACACTCCTCAAAACTGAGGTGGAATCCTTCAAAGCCCCCGGGCCTGTGGAAAATACGGCCCAGACCGCAGAATCCTTTATAAACGCATTCTATGAACACCTTCAGGAATGCATGGATCATGCGATCCCAAATAAAACCAAGACCCAATCCTCCAAAGGCAGACGTCCTGTCTGGTGGACCCCAGCCATAAACAAACTATACAATAGAAGGAGGAAGCTACTAAATGATAGAGCAAAATCCCAAAAAGGGAAAGCATCACTGATCAATATTAGCAAAAAACTACGGGCACTCATAAAATTAAGGCCAGCTTCGAGAGAAAAATTGCACAGGACACTAAGGATAATCACAAGGCTTTCATTAGTTATGTTAGGAACCTGGGTGGTAATTCCCAGATATGCTGAGAATTAGTCCAAAATGACAAAAAATACACTGAACCCACAGACATTGCCAACATCCTAGCTGACAGGTTCAGCACAAACTTCTCCCCCCCTCCCCACCAAAAGGGCAAATATCTATCCCAGCAGAGTGCTGCCCCCCTTACATCTCAGATGCTCAGGTAAGAGCCGCCCTCTCCAAAGCAAAAAACACAGCATCAATGGGACCAGACAGTGTCCTGGGCTGCGTCCTACATGAACTCCAAGAAGAGCTAAACCCAAACATAAAACTACTGTTCAATCTCAGCCTTACTACAGGATATGTGCCCAAAGAGTGGCGTACAGCAACAGTGGTCCCTCTCCAAAAAGGTGGTGCCTCAACAGATCCTGGAAACTATCACCCCGTAAGCCTGACTAGCTTGGTCTGCAAAGCTATGGAAAGGATCATCATGGACCTCATAAATAAAGATATTGGGGACCTACAGACACTGGATCCTACCCAGTTTGGCTTTGTTAAGGGCAGATCCTGCCTCTTAAACCTGGTTGATTTCTTTGAAACAGTCACCAAGGCCATTGACGAGGGGAAGGTGGTCCACACAGCCTACCTGTACCTCGCAAAAGCCTTCGATACAATACCCCACTCGGGTATTATAGATAAGCTCACCAGCTTAAATATAAACCCCTATGTCACTAGATATATTGCAAACTGGCTCAAGAACAGAACCCACATGGTTAGAATTGCTGTAGCCATGTCAGACTCCAAACCAGTTACAAGTGGTGTCCCGCAAGGCACAGTCCTGGGACCTCTCTTGTTCGGTATATATTTCTCGGAGGTACAGGCCAACACGGAAGGACTGTGGCTGACCAAGTTCACAGATGACTGCAAACTGGGCACCATAATCGACTCTCCAGCTGACACAAGCATCCTCCAAAAGGGCCTCATAGAAACAGACAACTGGTGCCAGAGCCATGGCCTCAAGCTAAATGCCGAAAAGTGTATAGTCATCCCCTTTGGCAAAAACAAAGTACCCACAAATTACCACAT
The DNA here is from genome assembly GCF_019279795.1 of Protopterus annectens. NCBI lineage: Eukaryota > Metazoa > Chordata > Ceratodontiformes > Protopteridae > Protopterus > Protopterus annectens. Next base: position 1,618,083,023 of record NC_056741.1, read on the forward strand.
AGGTGCTAATCCATTAAGTACAGAAGAAGTAATTAGGGACCTGGGGACCCAAGTTGATAGCAATCTCTCATTTGGCAACCACGTGGCCAAAGTGGTTAGAAAAACATTTTATATAGCCCACCTAATCATGAAGGGATTCACATCTAGATCAGGGGAGGTCATCATGCCTCTTTACTCATCCCTCATCAGGCCCATAATTGAGTACAATGCCCCTTTTGGGATGTACCTTACCAGACACCTGCAGTAACTGGAAAGACCCCAACAGTACCTCATCAAGAGGATCAAAGGGCTCAAACAGATGCCATATGCTGCCCGGTTAAAGAAACTCCAGCTCTACTCAGTGGCATACCGCCTGTTCAGAGGCGATCTGTGCCTGACGTATAAAGCCATGTCCAACCTGGAATTAATGGACATGCTGCACCTCAGAAAATCCAAATCCCATCGAGCTATGCGCTCGAGAGACTTGAACCTCAGCACTGAAATAAATACAACATGCTGGAGGGACAGATTCATAACCCAGAGGCTCCCTTCACTCTGGAATAAAATCCCAGTCCAGGTTAGGCAGAGTCCCTCATTGACTCTCTTCAAGAGGAATCTTGATGAGTGGATGGGAGATCGTAGGTTTACCCCGGGTATCACTTCTGTGTCACTGTTAGACAGAGGCACAGTATACTAACCTCGAAAAAGGGCATAGCAAAATAAATTTAAAATGGGTGGCGAAAGCCAAACACATTCTGGCTAGGCTTATAAATGCACTAGGGCAGATAGCCTAGTATGAACCTATGAACCTATATGTTATGCTTTCAGATTACTGTATTAAATGATCTGTTTGAGAGTTGCATTAATCTGTTTGTATGTATTTCAAAGTCTAAACAGTTATATGACATGGCATATACAACTGTAATAGCACACAGATCAAATTTTCTTATGTATGCAAACCTGTGTGTGGTGTTATATCCTTTGACTTCTCTGTCGGTATATGTTTCAGGCAACAATTGCCTTTTGTATGGGTGACTCATACAATGTCCATTTGATAAGGTGGCAACTATAGGAATACTGGCTCTTCAGTCTGGTGTCCACCATCTAAATATGTATCTTCCTATACATATCTGTGTGTGTATGTGTAGTTACATATATATATAGATATATATATATATATATATATATATATATATATATATACATATATATATATATATATATATATATATATATATATATATATATATATATATATATATATATATATATATATATATATATATATATATATATATATATATATATATATATATATATATATATATATATCTATCTGTGTGTGTGTGTGTGTGTGTGTGTGTGTGTGTGTGTGTATATGGCTACCTATTACAACATGAGAAACCGCGAGTTCTTGAATCTGACGTCGACACATATTGAGCGAATCGTGAAAACACAGAATGTCCTGAAGCGCAAAATTTGAAATGTGAAATCATCATAGTTGATGCTTCTCTGGTATAGTTCCTTAAGGTAAGTGTGCAATAGTTACGGACCTTAGGGTTAGGGTGCGGGTTAAGGTAAGTGCATACATAGTAATATATGTAAGCTTTAGTTTAGGGTTAGAAGTAGGGTTTTGTTAAGTGTATGTATGTGGATTATTTATTTTGTTTGGGTAGGTAGTACATAGCTGGTGGTGGGGTTGGCCAACTATGTTGATTCAACATTTTGAATTTCGCAATTCAGTATGTTGGGTGTTTTCGCAGTTCACTCAATATGCGTCAATGTTTCCGTATAATATAGACCCGATATCTATATATATATAAATATATATATATATATATATATATATATATATATATATATATATATATAGATTTATATATAGATATAGATACATATATATATATATATATATATATATATATATATAGATATATGCAAAACCCAAGATGAAAGCAGTAGCAAAAAGTCAAAACAATTCAAAATTCTCACAATGAATGTTGAAATAATCCAAGTCCAAGTAATATAAAAGTCTGTAATTTAATAGATAAACGTAAGCGCTTTCACGGGCAACCTTCCCGCTTCTTCAGACGTTGATAAAACTTCAAAAATACAACACAATTAAATAGTGAAACAAACTGTTTCTAATTACACAATTACTAATCATCCCCATTAATTAAGCACTCAATAAAATAATAATCAAAAACACTTTTAAACTTCTTGAAAATTCAAAGCAACAACCAACTATCAATGTCTATGCTCAGAAAGTGTAGAATTTATCTGAATATTGCGTATAAAATATATGCAATATTGCATAGGTATATACATATTATGATTGGACGTCAATTAATATTAGAACATATCAAGTTAACATATCCTAAACATAGAACCAATGAATATTTTCAAAAGTAATACATAAAAATAGTATACAATATGGAACATTTAAGATATTACCATAAAAACATAACATTAAAATAAATAAAATAAATAATCAATAGTAATATAGTCTCCAGTTCTACCTAATGGGTCTAGCCTGCAGAATCGGTTTTAAGGAAACAGATTCATTCATACCATGTCCTCTGTGTGCTCCCAACCTCAGAATCCACTTAACTTCAGCAGCTTCAGTATCGTTAATAATGTCACCTAATCTATTATTGTCTGGAACAATATGTAAAATCTGAAAAGAGAACACATGAGAGGTACCATACTTCATGACATGTTTGGAGATGGCATTGTAAGTCTCCCCCCGCCTAATGCAATACTGATGGTCATGGATCCTTTCACGCAAAGACCTATTGGTCTTTCCTACATAATATTGGAAACAGAGGTTGCAATGGGCTATATAAACCAGGTTCCTGGTATTGCAGGTACCAGAATTCCTAAGTTCCCATAATATTCCAGTATCTGGATGTTTAAAGAACCTGGATTCGTCTATACTAGCACATTGTGGGCAATTTCCACATTTCTTAGTGCCCCACTCTCTTTCATTATAACGAACTGTGGGTTCACGGTGGAAATTAGGATAGCAAATACGTTGTTGTAGACTCTGACAGTTCTTAAAAACAAACGATGGAGTCAAACCAACCAGATCCCTAGTGTTATCGTCCACTGTAAGAATCTTCCAATTATCACAGATCATACGTTGTATTCTATTGATATTGCTACAATAAGGTATGACTATTGGTACATGGTTGTCAAATCTATTACGTACAATTTTGCTAGAAAAAGGCCCAGAGCTAAAATACGGTTTAGCCCTGTGTTCTCTCAAGTATTTCATTTGAATATTCACTCTCTCAAATTCCTCCGTCATGTATCCTCTATTTAAAAAACCTTGCTTTAATAAATTCATTTCTCCATTAAATACTCTATCATCACAGCAAATGCGTGATGCCCTCATAGCTTGCCCCTTTATGATATTTCCAAAGCATGCAGGATTATGCATGCTTTGACGATGTAGGTATGCTGGAACGTGGCATGGTTTTCTAAATAACTTCGTTTTAATGTTGCCATGTTCTTTATAAATATTAACATCCAAAAAGTCCATGCTGACTGGTGAGCTAGCAATAGAAAATTTTAGAAATTGGCAGGTAGAATTGACATATTCAGAAAATCTTGAATAACAGAATGAAGTAGCTTTAGTCACGATAAACAAATCGTCGACAAAGCACCTGTAAAACAGGATGTAGGGCTGATTTAAAAGGTGTTCCTGTTCCCAGGCTACCATAACCAAGTTGGCATAGCTATTGGCACAACTAGTGCCCATAGCTATGCCCCTGGTTTGTAGAAAATACTTGGAATCAAATAAAAACACGTTGTTATCAAGGACTAATTCTAACAAAAAGCACAAAAATTCTGCTTTACTACGTGCCATCCCATTTTTATCAACTAACAAATTATATAGCATATCTAGACCACATTGATTTGGGATGCAAGTGAATAATGATTCAACATCCATGGTGATAAAAATTAAGTTGGTCACATTATCAAGCTTTGTTATAAACATATGCAAGTCCTTCAAAAAGTGTTCAGTGTCTTTAAGAACATAACTGTAGTTGTTCAGAACTGACTTCAGTTCAGAGTCCAAGTACACAGAAATAGATTCTGTTGCCCATCCAGCACCAGCTACAATCGGTCTAAACTTGGGCTGGATGGGATTTTTATGAATTTTCGGTAATCCGTGGAGTCTCGGAACCAAAGGATGTGAAACAATAAAATATTCATACAATTCCTTATTAATTAGCCCTGAATTTAAACAGTCCAAAAGTGATGAGTGTATACGTACAATCAACTGTTCAATATCAGGTAAATTAATCTCAGTATATTCATCAGTACACAACATTTGATGAATACTGGTGAAATAATAACTGGAGTTTAACACAACTACAGGACCACCTTTATCTGATGGTCTCACAATAATATCAGTATTATTTTTAATACTTTTCAACGCTGCTTCCTCCTCTGGGCTCAAATTATTTGGCAAATCTGGCTTAAGAAAATTAAAGTCACTATAAATATCATTTTCCATTGCTTTCAAAAACAAATCCACATTCGATGGCAGAATTGGTACATACAAACTTTTCTTTCTAAAAGCAGAACTATTATTAAAAATATTGTCATTAAACAGTAATTTGAGTGCAACTTGACGTGCAAATAAGCGTAAGGCCAAAACGACCTCGCTGTTCTCAATACAGGTGGAGGGTACGAACCCAAGACCTTTATTCAGGAGCCTTTTTTCAGCTAAAGTTAAACAGTGATTCGAAATGTTCCAAATCAGTTCTCGTTCGACCACATTTTCTTTAATGTACGTACCTGTGCATTCATGGGTGCATCTTTCCGTTTTGTTCCCCTGGGTGGATCTGACTCTATTGATTTATAGAGTCAGATCCACCCAGGGGAACAAAACGGAAAGATGCACCCATGAATGCACAGGTATCATTACGATAAAAATGGTCAACGAGAACTGATTTGGAACATTTCGAATCACTGTTTAACTTTAGCTGAAAAAAGGCTCCTGAATAAAGGTCTTGGGTTCGTACCCTCCACCTGTATTGAGAACAGCGAGGTCGTTTTGGCCTTACGCTTATTTGCACGTCAAGTTGCACTCAAATTATTGTTTAATGACAATATTTTTAATAATAGTTCTACTTTTAGAAGGAAAAGTTTGTATGTACCAATTCTGCCATCGAATGTGGATTTGGTTTTGAAAGCAATGGAAAATGATATTTATAGTGACTTTAATTTTCTTAAGCCAGATTTGCCAAATAATTTGAGCCCAGAGGAGGAAGCAGCGTTGAAAAGTATTAAAAATAATACTGATATTATTGTGAGACCATCAGATAAAGGTGGTCCTGTAGTTGTGTTAAATTCCAGTTATTATTTCACCAGTATTCATCAAATGTTGTGTACTGATGAATATACTGAGATTAATTTACCTGATATTGAACAGTTGATTGTACGTATACATTCATCACTTTTGGACTGTTTAAATTCAGGGCTAATTAATAAGGAATTGTATGAATATTTTATTGTTTCACATCCTTTGGTTCCGAGACTCCACGGATTACCGAAAATTCATAAAAATCCCATCCAGCCCAAGTTTAGACCAATTGTAGCTGGCGCTGGATGGGCAACAGAACCTATTTCTGTGTACTTGGACTCTGAACTGAAGTCAGTTCTGAACAACTACAGTTATGTTCTTAAAGACACTGAACACTTTTTGAAGGACTTGCATATGTTTATAACAAAGCTTGATAATGTGAACAACTTAATTTTTATCACCATGGATGTTGAATCATTATTCACTTGCATCCCAAATCAATGTGGTCTAGATATGCTATATAATTTGTTAGTTGATAAAAATGGGATGGCACACAGCAAAGCAGAATTTTTGTGCTTCTTGTTAGAATTAGTTCTTGATAACAACGTGTTTTTATTTGATTCCAAGTATTTTCTACAAACCAGGGGCATAGCTATGGGCACTAGTTGTGCCAATAGCTATGCCAACTTGGTTATGGTAGCCTGGGAACAGGAATACCTTTTAAATCAGCCCTACATCCTGTTTTACAGGCGCTTTGTCGACGATTTGTTTATCGTGACTAAAGCTACTTCATTCTGTTATTCAAGATTTTCTGAATATGTCAATTCTACCTGCCAATTTCTAAAATTTTCTATTGCTAGCTCACCAGTCAGCATGGACTTTTTGGATGTTAATATTTATAAAGAACATGGCAACATTAAAACGAAGTTATTTAGAAAACCATGCCACATTCCAGCATACCTACATCGTCAAAGCATGCATAATCCTGCATGCTTTGGAAATATCATAAAGCAGTTATGAGGGCATCACGCATTTGCTGTGATGATAGAGTATTTAATGGAGAAATGAATCTATTAAAGCAAGGTTTTTTAAATAGAGGATATATGACGGAGGAATTTGAGAGAGTGAATATTCAAATGAAATACTTGAGAGAACACAGGGCTAAACCATATTTTAGCTCTGGGCCTTTTTCTAGCAAAATTGTACGCAATAGATTTGACAACCATGTACCAATAGTCATACCATATTGTAGCAATATCAATAGAATACAACGTATGATCTGTGATAATTGGAAGATTCTTACAGTGGACGATGACACTAGGGATCTGGTTGGTTTGACTCCATCGTTTGTTTTTAAGAACTGTCAGAGTCTACAACAACGTATTTGCTATCCTAATTTCCACCGTGAACCCACAGTTCGTTATAATGAAAGAGAGTGGGGCACTAAGAAATGTGGAAATTGCCCACAATGTGCTAGTATAGACGAATCCAGGTTCTTTAAATATCCAGATACTGGAATATTATGGGAACTTAGGAATTCTGGTACCTGCAATACCAGGAACCTGGTTTATATAGCCCATTGCAACCTCTGTTTCCAATATTATGTAGGAAAGACCAATAGGACTTTATGAGCGATCCATGACCATCAGTATTGCATTAGGCGGGGGGAGACTTACAATGCCATCTCCAAACATGTCATGAAGTATGGTACCTCTCATGTGTTCTCTTTTCAGATTTTACATATTGTTCCAGACAATAATAGATTAGGTGACATTATTAACGATACTGAAGCTGCTGAAGTTAAGTGGATTCTGAGGTTGGGAGCACACAGAGGACATGGTATGAATGAATCTGTTTCCTTAAAACCGATTCTGCAGGCTAGACCCATTAGGTAGAACTGGAGACTATATTACTATTGATTATTTATATTATTTATTTTCACGTCATGTTTTTATGGCAATATCTTAAATGTTCCATATTGTATATTATTTTTATGTATTACCCTTGAAAATATTCATTAGTTTTATGTTTAGGATATGTTAATTTGATATGTTCTAATATTAATTGACGTCCAATTATAATATGTATATATCTATGCAATATTGCATATATTTTATACGCAATATTCAGATAAATTCCACACTTTCTGAGCATAGACATTGATAGTTGGTTGTTGCTTTGAATTTTCAAGAATGTTTAAAAGTGTTTTTGATTATTATTTTATTGAGTTTTAATTAATGGGGATGATCATTAATTATGTAATTAGAAACAGTTTGTCTCACTATTTAATTGTGCTGTATTTTTGAACTTTTATCAACGTCTGAAGAAGGTTGCCTGAAAAGGTTTTACGTCTATTTATTAAATTACAGACTTTTATATTACTTGGACTTGGATTATTTCAACATTCATTGTGAGATTTTTGAATCGTTTTGACTTTTTGCTACTGCTTTCATCTTGGGTTTTGCATTTATCGTTGGGCGTTTGGTTGTTTTCACATATATATATATATATATATATATATATATATATATATATATATATATATATATAGATATATGTATCTGCATATATATGTATCTTTGGAATGTTTATTGCTTCCACATTGTACATTCTGTATGGTAGCCAGACTGTACTGCATGATATGTTATTGATACCAGCCTGACATCAAACAGGTGGGATGGATTACTGTTAACACCTTGTGCCCATGTTGTCTTGGTTCCTGGGTATGGGACTTGCAACAGTTGGTATTGTATTGTAGGGCAGATTTGTTTCGCTATGGGAAGGGGATGATATCAATAGTTACAAGACGTATTTAGCTTGAGCCCCCTCATCCCCATTAACAGTGCTTTTGGTCATATATGTATTTGTTATGTTCTCTTTTATATCTATAGATATATATCTGTATAGATATATATATATATATATATATATATATATATATATATATATGTATGTATATATATATATATATATATATATATATATATATATATATATATATATATATAGATATGGATATTTATATATATATATATATATATATATATATATATATATATAGATAGATATATAGATAGAAATATATATATATATATATATATATTTATATATATACACACACACACACACACACACACACACACACACACACACACACACACACACACACACACACACACACACACACATTCATCTACATGTATAAATACATTTCCTGTACTGTTGAATGACTGTGCTGGATGATATGCTTGTGAAAACATCAAGGTTATGTTTATCTGACATGGCTAAATGGTAAATCACTTTGACTATAGTGTGCAGGGTCATTGCTTCGAGCCTTGCAGAGGCTGTTTATATTGTTGCTGGGTTGAACAAGGGCCATTGGATACAGAGTGATTAAGGCACTTTTAAAAGTAGTTGTAAGCAATTTTGTGCGGGTTTGCGTGGAGGTAAGCACTGCTAACTTCCGGTTACAGTTCTGTATACTGATTTAGCTTCTCAATTGCATAACCTGTGTAGGCATTGCTTACCCCCACGCAAACAAGGTTAAACCCACTTACTGCTGCTTAAAAGTGCTTGCTGCCTCTTACCCCCATGCTAATTTCTTTAAAAGAAATGAAAAAGGGTTGATAGGAAAGTGGTGAAAAAGGGGCACAAAGAGGGATAAACAGTAGGGAAAACAGCTAGGGATGTGCAGGATGGGTGTAGGGAAGGTACATAGCTGTCCATTTCTTCTACAGCAACAGCTGTGCACATATACTGAATTTGGAGATAGATTTGGACACTCAAACCCCTGAGTGAGGGGTGAGGACAACAATAATATGTTGTGAAGCTGATTAGACCAGATTACATGTGTCCAGTGGACATGTGTGTGAAATGGACAGCTATGAATTGGGGTGAGTTTTTTGGGGGAACAGATTGCCCTTTTTTTTCAGGTGAGAGTGGGATGTTGGGGAGGGATAGTAGGTATATTTGAAGAGGTTGGTTAGGTAGGATAACAGACAAGACTGAAAAGACAGCATACAGGGCTGGTATATGACACATGTGGGGGTTAAACACCTTGATGGGAAGGGGTGTTTGGAAATTGGAAGCCCATGAGCCCTTGAGTGGAAACAGTGGGACTGAGGTCTCCACCCATGGGCAGTCTCCACTGCACCTTCACAGCCCCAAAGGTGGCTGTGCTGGGGGCTGAGAAAGAGGGCCAGGCTGACCCTCTAGTTGTGACACTCAGCCCTCAAGCTGGCATAGCAGATCTCCAAACTCCCTGTGGAGCTCGCTACGTACCACTTCCTGGACCTGGCGAAGGGTGACAGTGTCCTTTCCACGCTTGCTCTCTAGGGGGGTGAGCCTCATCCCTTGAGGCGGTTCCACCTGAAGGTGGTGCAGGACCAGCAGACTAGGAGGTCCCAAGGTGGGCCCTAGATGTGTTGCTGCCTGGTGCCATGGCCAGCTGAGGTGAGACAGGTGGATCCACTGAGACCGTCCTTCCCAAACGTGAAATGGTTTTTCAATTTTACAACATACGTGGGTTAGTAATAGCCAACACATTCCAGGATTAGGTATAACAGCATGCGCCGATATTCCCATTAACCCAAAACACCAGATATGGAACAGTTGCATAGCAAACAGAACAAATGCATATATGGAACCACAGTGGCCATTACAACAGCAGGCAGGTAGATTGATGGCATCATGCCACCAATGTGGGAGCATTTCAACATGGCACATGCATAGAAACAAATTTAAATATTTATCAAACAATAGGACATATGTCCCAACAGTAGATTTAATGAAGCACATACTGATTGAGTTGTGTATTTAGTTTATTGTTGCAGATATGGTGGGGGGATGCCAATTAACAGCTAGTATATTCCTGTAGTTCTCATTACTTTCCTAGTCAATGCTGTGATCTGTACCTTACAGGTATTAATACACTACCCTATTGCCTTAGTTTGGACAGTGGTATGGATGTAGATAACTATATACATAAACTGAATTTTAACTGCAGTATACACCTCTTACCTGGTATACCTGTGGAGGTATTGTTTGTTAACAGTACCTAACAGTTTCTACACATATTCCCAGATTCCAGGTTGATGTTATGCACATACCTGTCCATCTCCACTCTGGGCATATCTTGACCACATGCAGGTGAACCGGGACATATTTTGACTATTGCCCTCTTAAACCTTTGGTGAATTGTACAATGACAGGTTTGTTTTCATTGACATTTTCCAAATATGTACAGGCCTGACAGTCAGTTATATGACATGAAATGCTGCCTACATGTATGAGATTAGCACATTGATATTATTTATTTTTTATTTATTTATTTGCAGTTGTTTAACCAGGATAGTCCATTGGGCCAGAAGAACCCGTTTTCAATGGAGTCCTGGGGAGAAAAGCTCCACATACAGATTTACACACAGGTAAACAAACAAACATAGATTACATAGGTTACATAGATAAGCAAGACTAAAATTGATATATACACATAAAATGTATGAAGACTGCAAAGGTAAAAACTGGGTGATAAAAATTGTTTCAATCATGATCATGCCAGGGGGACAGGGTAACAGCCAGCAGATATTGGTCAATTAACTGGACATTCTGGACAATTCTGTACACTTGGGTATGATTCTGCATACAGCTTACTACCACTCCCAGGGTTTGAACCATGGCTGTGTCTGCTAAAAATAACACAGTGTCCATCACAGCTGTGTGTGCTATATAGATATTGCTGTGTATCTTTTGTCTGATTTCTGTCTCTAATTCTCCTGTGGTTTTACAATCTGACCTTGTAATTACAACACTCTTATACAGGATTTCCTAGATAGTTTTATTATGTAGCACAGTGTGGGTGACAGTGATGAGTAATACCTTATTATTCAGAGCAACTACAACACTAACAATGCCATACAATACCAGAGTAAACAGTACCAGTACAGGATATCAAACTTTTATTTCTAGGCATGGCTTTTGTATCTGACAGACCTGTGGGGGCAATATTTGTTAGCACTACCTGAATGTTACCACGCATATTACCAGATTCCACATTAGTATTATGCACATACGTCTCACTCTGTTACTGCACACACTCTGGTCACAGCTTGACAACACGGGCGTGGAGATGGGACATACTTGGCTTATTACTCTCATAACATTTTGGGGATTTGCTAGAATGAGAGGTTTGTTCTTATAGATGTCTGACGATCAGTTGTATTTCTTATTTGCTGCCTAAACATCTGGGATCATCCCACTGATTTGCTGGGGGGACAGAGTGACAGGCAGCAGATATGGGCCAATTTACTGGACATTCTGGACATATCTGTATAGTTGTTGGGTATGATTCTGCATACAGCCTAATACCACTCCCAGGATTCGAACCATGACTGTGTGTGTTAAAAGTGCAACAGTTCATGTCTCAGTTGAGTGTGCTATTTGGATTATGTCATCTGTCTTTTCACTGTTTTCTGTCTAAGTCTCGCTCAGTTGTACTATATGACCTCTTGGGATTACAACAGTCATACACAGATATTCCTACACATTTTATTTATGTAGCACAGAGTGGGTAACAGTACTTAATACAACAGCACCATTAAGAAATTGCAACTCTACATTACCATATGATACCAGAGTAAACACATTCAGTCCAGCAGTCAGACCTTTATTGTCAAGCCATTATGCTTTTATCTACATACAACCTATATGAGACTCTTCCTGCCATATTCTCTGGTGTATGCAGTACATGCCTTAGACAATACAGGTTTTATACAACCAATTAACTTACTACTACTTTTAGATTTATTTCCTATGACAATGCATGCAAGAGTATTACTAACCTGCCTCACGTCTCAACCGCTGCAATCTACAGGCATGGGCTTCCTGGTTCACAGCCCGCTCATCTGCCACTGTGAAAGACATAAGAGGAATATTTAGCGATACCTATCCATAATATACATGAGCTGGCAATTATTAAACAGGTAGTGGAGTAATACTTACACACAGCTGGGACATCCCTCGTCCTCCTAGCATCTTGGATCCACTGATCCAAGAGATCCCCCTTTCTCCACTTCAGGTCAGCATAGTGATGCCTGACCTGCTCACCAGTTCAGGGCATGCCAGTTGCACTGGTGAGGTCACGGGTGAGATGGTTCCAGGCTTCTGACTTGTACTGGGATCCCTGGTACTGGCCCTGCAACAGTCTCTGGTCATGGTCTTTCACAAGGAGTCCTGCCATGACTCTGGACTCCTGAATGCCTCAGCGCTGCACCCGAAAGCACACACCCTCTCCCATACCAGTCATAGTGCATACAGGAGGAAGCTGCAACCAGTTATGATATGTATTCCCACCTGTTGAGTTTAAATAGGGCCAATTTCCCACACTTTGCCTTGATTGGACAGTTTTGAAAATGCTAAGCTATGGGCAAACCTGCTTACCTAAGGTTGGCATTGCTTAAAGGGGTATACAAATAGGCAAACTAAGTTAGCTGGCCTACAAATTGCTTACACCTAGTAAGCTGGGCTATGCAATGCTTAGCATTGCTTAATTTTTAATTTGCATAGTATTTGCTTTTTGGCATTGATTTATTATTCATTACATGTTATATATGTTTGGTATCCATGATTCTTGTGTACATACACTGTATGGGGTCCTTGTATTTATTAGGGGATTTCAACACTTTATTACAATGACACCTCACATCTGGGCTTAATGCAGTACTCTAGTTCACATATTTATGTTATGTAGCAGGTTATACAACACAAAACTGTATATAGATTCCTTTCACATGTTCAATTTGATTTTCCTATAATGAGGATCTGTTTGGTGATACCTCAATCTTTTGTACTGCTGTGATGGTTAAGTGGTTAACTACTGAGACTATAGTGTACAGGGGCCTGGGTTCAAGACCTGCAAAGGCTGTTTATTTTGTTTCTGGCCAGAACAGCGGCTGTTGCATACAGAGTGATTAAAGTACATTTAAGGAATTGTAAGTGGGTTTGCATGGGTTTGCACAAAGGTAAGCAATGCTAACATCCGGTTAAATATTCTTACAGAGAGTTAGCGACAATATTGCTTAACCTGTGTACGCACTGCGTACCCCCACATAAACAGGCTTAAACCCGCTTAGTACTGCTTAAATATGCTTAATCTTGCTTAATAGTGCTTACTCCTTCTTACCCCCACACTAATTTAGACAGTAATGTAAAATGGTTCTTGGGAAGGTGGTTGATTTGAAAACTCTATGGATTTATCATTCATTACACATTGTACCTTTGATTTGTATCCCTGATTTATGTATACATCTACTGTATGGGCAACTTGTGATTATCCGTGGACTTTACAACATTATGACAATGACACCTCACAACTGCGGTGGTGGTGCTGCGGTAGCATTATCGCCTCACAGTAAGACGTTGTCCTGTTCGATTCTCAGCTAGAGCGTCTTCTGTGTGGAGACATGCGTGAATGGGCGTACCTTCATTGAAGGTTGTGCATCAGGGCTGGCAACTCGGCACGTAAAAATCTACTGCAAATCATTAGCAGACCGGAGTTCTGCTGTGGCGAACCCTAACCAGGAAAAGCCAAAAAACACAACATGACAATGACACCTCACATCTGCATTTCATGTGGTACTCCTGTTCACAAATATATGTTGTTTAGTAGGTTATGCAACAAAAAATATTGGTCATAAAGTGATTTGACATGGAAAATGGAATGTATTGGAGTGAGACTCGAACCAGGAATGACTCCTCATAAGGTGAATACTCTGCCCACTACACTATTGGAGTACTGCTTCATTTGCATATATCTTGATTTTTATCCTCTTGTGCCATTAAAGCTACAATAAACGTAGCTAAGCAATGGCAAAACCGCGCACCTATGGTTAAATTTTCTCTGTTTCATATTAAAACATGCTTGTTTATATTTCATATTTTAACTATTGCTCTTATAAACTTGGGGGGATGTTGCTTAAGGTATGTGAACACCTATGAGCGGTCTCGCTCATTCTTAGTCCTAAACTGCTGTTCTTGATTGTGAGGGCATGTATATTCTGAGAGCTCTGCTCTCAGACATGCCCCCTGCACTCGTACATGCTCTGTGTCCGTTTAGGAGCTCAGGCAGCACGCCTTCATTAATATGCCTGTCGCGCTGTCATCCTGCTCCTAAATGGACACTTCTGTGCAGGACTAAGCTAGTCCTGCACGACCGTATAGCTAATCTGGGGGTTAATTATTGAATTGCCTCAAGCAAAATTTGTGCACAAGATGTAACAGATGTGACAAAAACAAAAGTGAGAGTTTATAGAAAGCTAAAATGCTGTCCATGGAAATCCAGAAACTGTTATAATCATGAAATAGAAGGAATCTATTATTCATATGTATACTCCTGCATTGAATTAAAGTTAAGACAAAGCAATTTGCAATAAGAAAATGTGAAATTTAAACAGAACTGTCTTTTAAGATCAGGGAATTTACTAAAGAGTGTATACGCTATTGTGAACATCAAAGGGAGCCTGCATTTTTGGTTATTGATTCTTGAAGTGATGGATATGAACAGACTGTTTTCTATATGACTTAAGCCACTAAAGCCTCCCAAAACTGCATTTTTTTAACAGAGCCAGAGCCTTAAAAGGGAAATTCTTGTTAGAATGTATTTATTTATTTCATTTGCATTCATTTTCCAGGAAAGTCCAACTGGGCAAAAAAAAAAACAACAACATAGGCTTGGAAAGAGAAGTTCTAGAAAAATAAAATATAAACAGAAATGCAAAATTCAAGCACAAGAACAAAATACAAGAATGAAAGAGGCATTGAATATCATTGTACAGTTTACAAAGAATGAAAAAATGCATCAAATATTGCTGTAAAATATGCGTTATTGAGTTAAGCAGAAAGATGAAGAAATGTGCTAAGCTTGTAAAAACTAACATCTAAAACATTTTATCTTCCTGTGCTGTGTGTCTAAATATAAGTACGGCAAGCAATGAAATTAAATGAAGTCAAATGACTTGTCAGGCATAACCTTTTAATATAGCAAGGGATAAACTGCTACCCTTGATCTGTGTAAATAAGGATGAGCAACGTAGTCTGGTGAGATAGATAGAGAACAAAGTACATTAAGCCTGTGCTGTATACAGTAAAAATAACTACTTGATAAAAATTAGATGAATCAGAGAGGTAGAAAGAAAAAAAGTGATAGAATTTGGAGAGTTGGTCTATGAAGTGGAAATACAAGAATGGATGTAGAGGAGTAGCCTGTGTGATTTGGAGTGGTGATTTACAACATGGCTGTATTAAACAGGAGTGAGCCGATATGACTTGCCTAAGAGCCCTAAGGAATTCCAGGTGCCTGATTCCAAAAGACTTGCTCTCAGTCTAAGTGACTTACTATGGTGCAACTCATCTTTATAGATACAACCTACACTGGAGTAAGTCACTTATACTGACAACAAGTCTTTGTGAATCTGGTCCCAAATGTTTGCTACTAGATGGCCGTTTGAATCCTTACAAAGTAGTATAGTTATGGGTAAAATAAAGTATTCCTGGACATGGGACTGCTTTAAAATCTGGGAATTGGAAAAAGTAGAAGAATCCAAAGGACCGAATCACTCCTGTTAACATGCAAAATTAGGGCTTTTAGGCATATTTAGGACCATACTTATCAACTGTCCACAGTTTTGAAGAATGGATGGTTGTCTTTTATTTTTGGTATGTTGCTTATAAAATTTGTGGTCTGTAGCAAATCTGACACCACTAAATCATGATATACATTTGAGTTTCAAACTTCATATCTTTCAGAAAATGCATGTTTATGTAAATTCTGTTATACTACCAAATTTCTGTGTTCATAACAGCAAGATTTAAAACCTTTCCCTGATTTTTGGGACTCTGTTTCCTCATTAAAGTTTGGTTTGGTCCAGAATTCTTGTGCTAAGAGGTTGAAAAGTATGTTTAAGACAGAGAAAAGGTTTACTCCTAAGTGCTATCTGAGAAGTGCAGCAGTGCATGTGATGGAGTCAAAAATGCAAATGGCAGCACAAAATGTGGTAAAGAGTATGCTTTTACAACCCTGTTGAGTGATGGCAGCCTGATTAGGTACTATTAGAAAGGTTGTCATCTAAATTGCAGAAACAAGAAAAAAAAAGAACCTCTGCACCATAAAAAGAAACAGAAATGAAAGCAAGACTCAGACAAAGGCAGGAAATCCGAGTTTCTCATAAAACTTTTAATTTAATGATAAATTTTATTTTACATTTGCTTACTGGGGATGTCTGACTGGGTCAGTGGCCCTTTTTCAGCGGAGGCCCAGGGAGAAAATCTCTATTACAAAAACACATTAAAAACAATATAAGAAATATAAGAAATTGATAACAATCAAGAATACATAACTTTGGTAAATGTAGGTAGTAAATCGTTTATACATAAACAATAACAGCTAAGAGAGTAATAGAAAGTGGAAAAAAAAAGAAAGCTAACAAATAAACTAGCATGAAATAGCTTGTGCCATCATATAGAAATGATTAATCAGTAGATTAATATAATGTTTTTGGTGGTAAATATTTATGAGATACATGTATGGTATATGAGCTAGAATATGGCTGATTGCTGCTTTGCTAGTGTTACTTGTTCTAAACAGTGACAGCTAGGGCAATATTGAGGTGAAGTAGAAGAAGGAGGGAATATGATGAAACAGGAAGCTTGAGATAGGTAGGTAAAGATAGGAGCAGTAGTGAGCTTGAGATAGGAAGAGAAAAAATGGAATTCCGTGATAGAAGAGATAGTTTGGGTGTTAGAATTTAGTAAGGGAATAGATATTTTGGTTGTAAGAACAAGGAAGGACAGATTGATCAGCCAGTTTTTGGTTAGGTGTGCCTTAAGCAGTAATTTAAATTTGGATGTGTTGCGAGAATTTAGTATTATCTGAGGCATGGAATTCCAGGATTTTGATATTTGATCACCGAATAGTGAGTTACTGTAACAATTATTAGATTTAGTTACTTTGAGTCGTAGTTTGTTAGAGGATCTTAGAGGCCTGCTGTTTGAGTAGCGCTGCACTAAGCTCTTGAGTGCTGGACAGTTGTCTTGATGGTAGAAGATGGAATGAATGAGTTAGCTGGTTGAGGGATAGGAGTTGGGTAGTTCAAGCTGATTTAGTTTATGAAGTGATGTGCAGTGATGTGATCTATAAGGGAGGTTAGTAGTGAATCTTGCAGTTTTGCTATAGCAGGACTTCAGTTTGTTTAAATATGATTTTCTGAGATTAGTGAATATTGGTGAGGCATACAGAAGGGTAGAGAGTAGATGAGTTCTAGCTATGAAATATCTAGTGGCCGCGTTTAGGTACGGCTTGACTCTGTACAGTGAGCCTGGATTAATGTGGACCTTTTTGATAGTTAGAGTGAGGTGTTTGTCAAATTTTAGGTTGTTGTTAATTTGTGACTCAAAGGAGTTTGATGTGCTGGACAGGTTCAATTTTAGTTTTGTTGGCTGAGTAGATAGTGAAGGGGTTAGAGTTATCAGGAACTATTAGTGATGAGCATAAGCTTTGTTTTGTTTGGAATGGCTATGAGTTGAAAGTGTGAGAGGTACTTTTCAATGTCTTGGAAAGATTGTTGGGTTGTTTGTAAGAGTTCTGTTACGGAAGGAGCTGAACATATGAGGGAGGTGTCATAATGGTTACATGTTGGGTGGCTGTGCTGAGCGTGTTGGTGAATATGGTGAAGAGCAATGAACTGAGAACTGAGCCTTGGGGAACTCCTACTGAGACTGGTAATAAGGTGGAGAGTTCATTTTGCCTCAAAACTGACTGTTGACAGTCAGTTAAGTAGGTGAGAAACCAGAAGAGGGCTGGCTGGGTTAGGTTTAAGGAAGCAAGCTCATTTAGTAGCTTTTGGTGTGATACTGCATCAAAGGCTTTAGACATGTCAAGAAAGACCGAAGATACAAGCTGGTTGTCATTTCTAAGCTGGTTGATTTTGCAAAACTAACAATGGCAGTGGTTGTACTGTGTTTAGGTCTGAAGCCATGTTGAGATGCAGATAGAAGATTATTGCTTAGTAGATAGTCAAGGAGTTGTCTGTGTATGGATTTTTCAAGAATCTTGACTATGGGAGGGAGGATAGCAATTAGCCTGTAGCTTGAGAAGTCAGTAGAGGAGCCGCCTTTGTG
Source organism: Protopterus annectens (assembly GCF_019279795.1). Taxonomy (NCBI): domain Eukaryota; kingdom Metazoa; phylum Chordata; order Ceratodontiformes; family Protopteridae; genus Protopterus; species Protopterus annectens. Next base: position 1,618,101,489 of record NC_056741.1, read on the forward strand.
AAGAGGGATGATATAAGAGACTTTCCAGAGTTTGGGGATGTACTGCTCAGCAATGGAATGGTTTATTAGGAGAGATATAGGGAAGGAGATGGCATCTCCTGCTAGCTTTAGAAATTCACTGGGGTGTTGGTCAGCTGTGGGGGAGGAGAGATTAAGTCTGGAAATGTGATTTTTTTATGGTATTAATATGAACTGGTTTGCTTAAAAAGGAATTGAGGATTCTGTCTAATTCATTAGGAATAGATGTGGGGCTCTTGCTGATGTTATTTATTAGGGAGAATATTGTGTTGATAAAGTGTGAATTAAATTGTGAGGCAATGCTATCTGTGGAATTTGTTGTGGTTGGAGCTGGGGTTGTGATCTTTCCAGGCTTTAGTAGTTGTTTGATGGCTCCCCAAAATTTCTAGGAATTGTTTTGCTGTTTTCGTTGCATTGTTGTATAATATAGCTTTATATTGTGCCTGATTTGTTTTTTTGGCAAGGTTGCATAATTGATGGTAGGTAAGTGTCAAAGGAAAAAACAACTTCAAAAAGATCAACACATGGCAGGTTCAGGTTAAGGCACTTTAATCTTGCAGCAAGGAGACAAAAACGTGCTAATACAGAGTTTGTCTAACTAGAATCAGGAAGTGAAGCCATTCTTATACATTTCTTACAAGACATTGCCTACTAAGCTGACGTAACAAATCAGAAGTTCTTACAATATTATTTCATAGCAGGTGTTTGTCCATGATTTTCTGCTGACACTATCAAGTTTATGAAAAAAACTTCCTAAGAAAAACAACGTGGTCTTGGAGACCACCGCTTAGATACAACTTCTCACTATATGATGTTACCATTCAAGGTACTATGGCTAATTCGAGCACAATGCAAGCACAGATTATAGTACATTTCTTCAAGCAGTCTTTGTTCAACTGTATCTATCTTTTTCTGCAGCTGTGCATGTTCTCATAACATGAACAGAGCTGATTGTTCAAGTTCAATAACGTTATAGAAAACAGTATTGTTTTATTCATTATTTTCCTGACCTAGCAGATAATCACCTGCTTCTCAGTAAATTTCCAAAAGGCATAAACATGAATTTTGCTGTGCTAGCAAATACTAGGTCAGAGAGCATCTTGCAGTTTCAGAAAGCATCTTGTAGTTTCATACAAAACTAAGCTGTACATAAAACAGAATGAAATGTGTTAACCCTTTTAGTTTCTAATAAGCACAAAACACATACATTAATACATATTTTCTGACATTTCCCCGTTAATACTTTTTATTCTATTTTCAAAAGCATAAACAGTTTGCTTCTTCTCCTAACCTCTTTCATTCAGAATTTGCAGTTAAGAGAGTCATTCAGTTTAAACTTATGAAAGCGTTTCATTTTTCAACAGTTCTTCAATTTCGGTACTTTGATACAAAGTCTCAGAAACTGATATGTCTATAAAATCTTTAATTAATCTTTTCATGCAGGGAATACCACAACAAACACACACTCCTAATAGGAGTAATCCCACACAAATGGCAATCAGAATGTTCATTAGGATGTTACCCCTCCCCCCAAACAAATTCTGGAAAAAATGCATCAGTGGGTTTGGGCCTGGTTTGGTCATGGCCGACATTTGCTGAATTACCTCAAGGTGGTCGTCTATCTCATGCTGGTTGTCAGGAATATACGAACAGCACTCCTCTTTTATTAAAGCGCAAGTACCACCTTTCGCCGCTAGGGTGAAGTCGAAAGCCATGCGGTTTTGAAGCACCACAGTTCTCATAGCGTTCAGTTCATCAGTCACTAATTCGAGAGCAGAAAAAGTTGCATTGTTCATTACTTCGAGAAGTTTGGACAGTTTTCTCAGCTCCCAAATCGATTTTACTGCGCCATATGCAGGGGCTATACCTGCCCACAATATAATAGTGTCACTCAAGTCCATGTGTGTCAGTTTATCTTTGTTTTTCACAGAGTTATGGTTTCTCCAGCCTGCTTCAATTTGTCCCACTGGATTCTCAGGTTTCTTGATTGGATTTCCAGGTTTCTTGGTGACCTCTCTGACATTTCAAATTCTTCCCTGAGGCAAAACTGCAGTGTGTCGTATGGCCAGAACCAGGTAACTCAAATAACAACTGCCGGACCAATTCTCAGGTAACCATTTGTATGCTTTTTTCCCACACACAAAATAACAATCCTCTACTTTAGTATTAATATATACTTGCCCTGCATGAAACATTTTTCTATCAATGATAGATAGTTGCTTAAAAAGAACAGGATTATGTTGTACTTCATTAACTGTTTTGTGCATTGATTCAAGAAATGAATCATAGTTTGTATGACAAATAGAACTTGCATTATTAGCTTTGGTATAACATTTGTAAGGAACAGTCACATTACAATTGTTCCAACCCACCTGAACAGTATCATTTTTGTAAAAACATACAATTCCATTTTGTGTAACAGGCAGGTACAATGCTATTTTGTCTTGTGATTTCACAGTCGTAGTATCAAAAATCAAATTTTCCCAGGTCTCATTGACCCCTAGGGGGACAGCAGTCATTAATAATCCCCCATATGTTGTTGGTATAGCTGTACAAACCCAACAATTTGAAACATTAAAAGTCTCAGCATACACATGTTTGATCGCTTGGTAAGTGTTAAAGTTTAAATGCCAGTCTATGAGTAATGCATCACGTTTATTCAGTTCAGCTCATGTGGTTGGAAAAAGGAAAGGCCACAGCAAAAAGATTATTGTTATTAGTATAGTTAACATAATGATCGTGCAATACTTCTGAGGTTGTTCTGCATTCATACTTGCTCCATATCTGGTCATTTTGTTCTTGTTGTGTAACAGTAACAAGTTTTTTGTCCAGTTCAAAGTTTTTAACCAGTTTACAGTGTGTCAGATGAATCCAGGATGCTCGCTCTGCGATCTTGACTGCAGTGGGTGTTGACAGTAGCACTTGGTATGGCCCTTCCCACTTTGGTGACGTCCAATTTTTCTTCTTGATGACTTTCACTCAGACCCACGTGTCTGGGACTACTGCTGCTTCCGATGGACTGGTTTGTTCTTTATCTGAAACAGAATTTAACTGCAAAAGTTGTTTATTACTTAGAAGTCATCTCATATATTCTGCGAGTGAACTGTCGGCTTCCTGGTCTGCAGGCATGAGAGGTTTCCACTGAGGTATATAATACACCCTCCCAAATAATCTTTCAAAAGGAGTTAACCCCTTTGCATTTGGAACAGTTCTCATGCTCAACAGTGCCAGATGTAGGCAGTACACCCAATTCTTTTGTGTTTCACTAATTAACTTCCTAAGTTTACTTTTCAAAACCCCATTATGCCTCTCTACTAGTCCTGCAGATTGTGGATGATATGCACAATGGTTTTTCAAGGAAATTCCGAAATATCGGCTCAACTGTTGTATAGTTTGATTTACAAAGTGTGTGCCATTGTCACTGTAGATCTTTTCCGGTATGCCAAATCTATGAATAATTTCTCTAACAAGGACTTTTGCAACAGTAGCTGCATCTGGATTTTTGGTCGGAAAAGCTTCCACCCATTTGGAAAACATATCTATAATGACAAGACAATACTTCTTATTTTCACATTTGTTCAGTTCTATGAAATCCATACAGATAGTATGGAACAGGTACGGTGGTGCAGGGAAACTCCCTTGCTTAGGCTTCAATGCCCCTTGTGCATGATGTTTATTACAAACATGACATGCCGCACAAAAATTTTTAGTGTAGTTTATAAATCCATATGCTGTGAACACTCAATTCACTAACTGTACCAACCCCCTGTTGAGACATGGCACTGCCCATGGCTCAACAAAGCTGCATATCTAAACAAATTAGATGGCAAAATCGGTTTTCCTTCTTTGGAGATGTACAGCCCTTTCTCAAGAATTGCTCCTCGTTTTATCCATTTCTGTTTTTCTACTTTCATAGTAAGTGTCTGCATTGTTTTCAGCATTTCTAAATCTAAAATCTCAGAAGGTTGTAATTCCTCACTCAAAAGAAATGTTTCTGAAGCTGAAGCTGCCTGCTTTGCAGCTGTATCAGGTCTCGCATTACCTTTTGAAATCCTATCCTGTTGCTTGGTATGAGCTACACATTTACAAATAGCTACTTTCTGAGGTAACTGAATAGATTCTAACAAATCTAAAATAAACTGCACATGATTAATCAGTTTGCCAGTAGATGTTATCATTCCTCTATTCTTCCACTGTTGCACAAAAACATGTACAGTAGAAAAAGTGTACTGGCTATCAGTAAAAATATTTACACATTTACCCTTTGCCAAGGTACATGCCCGTGTCAAGGCAATCAATTCTGCTGCTTGTGCAGATAAGTTGTGTGGTAAAGACTTTGCTTCTAAAATCTCAGTATCAGAAACTACTGCATACCCTACTAGGTTCTGCCCTGTAGGACCCCTTCTGCATGAGCCATCCACGTAATATGTCACCTCGGCATCATGCAAGGGAACATCCGTTAGATCTTTTCTAGGCAGCGTCTTTTGCTCAATATCCTGCTGGCAGCTGTGTGGTGTGCCATCCGCAGGGTTTGGGAGCAAGGTAGATGGATTCCAAGTTGTACATCGTTCAATTGTCATATGAGGTTGGCTCAACAGTATAGTCATACAGGAAAGATGTCTAGCAGGAGAAAGATATGCTACTTTTTCTTGCAGTAAAATAATCATGACTGCATGAGGCACTCTCAATGTGAGAGGGTGGAACAACACTACTGAGGCTGAAGCCTGTACTGCCATTGCAGCTTCAACTACTGCTTGTACACAGTGGGGCAAGGATCGCGCCACTGGGTCCAGCTGTGATGAATAGTAAGCTATGGGGCGTTGTTTGTCCCCATGTTGCTGTGTTAACACTGATGTCATATAACCTTGCTTACAATCTACAGTTTGGAAAAAGCATTTATGATAGTTTGGTAATCCTAAAACTAATGAGGATGCTATCAATTGTTTTAGTTTGCAGAAAGCTGATTCTGCTTCTGGTGCCCATTGTATTATAAATCTTGTGCTGCCATAGGCTTCTTGTATATCAAGTTGGTCAGTGGAGCAGACTCCAAGGCATAGTTTGGAATCCAACTCCGACAGAAATTAGTCGTACCCAGGAAGGACATCATTTCCTTCTTGATAGTCGGTTTGGGTGCTTGTAAAATTGCTATTTTCCTATCTTCATCTAATGTCTTTGGATATTACATATCCCAGGTATTTAACCTGCTTTCTCCAAAGCTGCAACTTGTTCTTGTTTACTTTATGTCCTTGAGTGGCTAAAAAATGTAATAATGCTATGGTATCTTCTCTGCATTCTTGCTGGGTGGGGGCTGCCAGCAGGATGTCGTCTACATAAAGTAAAATCTGACTGCCTCTCGGTGGGGTAAATACCGCTAAGTTGCTTACCATCTCTTGTGAGAATATTGTTGGACTTTCACAATATCCCTGTGATAGTTGTGTGTATGTATACCTGTTCCCTGAAATGTGAATGCAAACCAATGTTGGCTGTCAGGGTGTATCGGTATCGAAAAGAATGCATTGCTAATATCTACCACAGAAAAATACTTTTGTTGAGGCTTCAAATCATTCAATAGGGTGTGTGGATCTGGCACCGTTAGTGCTCTAGGTATTACTGTGTCATTTACAGCTTGTAAATCTTGGACCATACCCCATTCTCCATTTGCTTTCCTAGCAGGAAATAAGGGTGTATTACATGGTGAATCGGGAGATTCTATCAATACTCCTTCCTTAAGTAAGGCTGCTATTATAGGTTTGATTCCTACTTCTACATCTTTCCTTAAGGGATACTGTCTCTTCTGTGGTCTAAATGCTGATTTTGGTGTGATAGTAACTGGTCCTGCTGTACGAATAAGTCCTACATCTGATTTCCCTGTTGACCAGAGAGTTTCTGGTATGCTCCGTAAGGCATTTTCTTCCTCTTCTAGTAAGAGTGCTAATCAGCTGTCCTTGCTAGACTGCAAGTGTACAGCTGGGTTTGTCTGTGTTATCCAATTTAACTTCTGCTTCTGTACTCCTTGTTCTGACAGTTCTAACTCCGTCTGTTTTTCCCACTTTGTGACTTTTTCTCCTAGGTCTGCCCATTTAATATTTTTGTCCTTAGTCAAACTAACATGTGGTAATCGATTAGATTTATAAAGTGCAAAGAATTCCTGGGGCAATTAACAGCTAATTACACTATTCCCTTCTGTGTCCCAGTACAGATTACGTAATACTAATCTGTTTACATGGTTTCTAAACAGTTCTTGCTCATATTCCTTATCAGGTCCTGGTGTGCTACAATGATACAGGGTACAGTGCAACAAATGCTGTTTATCAGTGTCAAGGGAGGGGGACTTACTGATGGCTACATTCATCAGCTCTTCGGTTCCTGTCCCTGGATCAGTCGTGACCAAGTCCTGGATGTACCAATAAAATGTTTTGCCCTCCGGTCGCACTACAAAAGTATCCATTTGTCTCTGTGCTTCCATACCCTGCATAGTTGGAACTACTGCTATGCCAAATATCTGCATAAGATCTCTGCCCAAAAGGTTTACTGGGCATTTTGCAGAAACAACAGTTTTGCTTTTCTGGGTCATCCCTGAAACAGGGTCAATTATTGCTATATTATGGGAGAGTGGCTCCCGATACAGCTGTCCATTAGCTGCTTTCACTAATATGTAATCGAGTGATTCTGAATTTTCTGATAGTTTGGAAGGATGTATCAGGGTCCGCAATGCCCCTGAGTCACACAGAAATTTAACTTCCCTCCCCTCTACCAGAAGTGTAACTTCCGGTTTCATATCTACTAAGTAGAGCTCTAGGCTCAATAATGCTAAGTCTAAAATTTCACTTTCTTCACTATCTGCGATTTCTTGCACTTCCTCTATTTCTTCTGTCACATTCTCTACTCCCTCTATCACACTTGCATTTGTCATTTCTTGGTTATTCCCTTCTAGTGATTCTTGACTATTATATAGTCAGTCCTCACCCTCCTTATCTTCCATGGCTACCTTCTTGTTTTGTTTGCAATCCCTTGCTAAATGTCCCTTTTTTCTGCACTTAAAACATTCACCCCTTTTCTTTCTCTCTTCAAACTCCTCTGATCACTTATCAGATTGTTTGTTCCCCTGGGCATTTTTCTTGCCCTTTTTTCCGGACTGTACTACATAAACATCTGCTCCATCTTCTACAGAAAATACTTGGACTTTCTTTTTCTTTTTACTGTTAAAATGCCTTTCAGCATGTCTAGCATATTCAAGTAGTGACTGTAATCTACTTGTACGATGGTCTACCATGTGCTTTGTAATAAAACTGCTTATAGGGAAAATACTGCCTTTTAAAAATGCATTCTTTAGCTGCTGCTCATACGGGGAATCATGTGTTTGGTTTTCAGGTACCTGCATTCCACAATGGTTATTAAAACACTCTAATAATCTAGCATAATATCTGTCAACAGTTTCACCTTCTTGTTGGATGCATTGATTAATGCAAGTCCAGTCTGCCCTAGGCTTCCATTTCTCAGAGATTCGGTCTGTAAGACCTTTTACTCTGCTATCCAGCTCTGCGTTGCTATGTGGGAGTGGCTTGTTTTCTGCATCACGGGGATTCCAGTTGCCACTGATCATGTGCCAATCTGGACCTACGATTTGTCTAACTACTTTTTCTACTTCTTCTCCATTTAAATGATAACTTAACCTCATGCCCTGTAAGTCCTCTAAGAATTTTCTAAAATTAACTTTTGGATGGGGTATTCCCTCTGTGGCTTTCCGGATGTCTTCCAGTGGCCATGGTCTATATACCAGGAGAGTTGGGTCCTGCCCTTCCTGTCCTGCCTGAGGATTTGGTACTTCTATGAGCGGACATATCTCTTCTTCACTCATAGCTCGTGAATTTTTTTCATTTGATATAACTCAATACCCCCTCTTAAGTTACGTGTTCGAGACCTAGTCTCGACGGGATCTCTGACAAACGGTCTTGGCTTCATGGGAACAGCCGGGTATAGTGCAGGTGGACTAGCTTGTCCACTTGCTTCATATTCTGGTAAGGGAAGCGGAGGGGCTGATGCTATTACCAAATTATTGTCATCTTTATCTAGAAACATTGCTTTTGAATTATTACTCTTTTGTTCCCTATGGTTTGCTTCCTCAATCCACCTGTGTGCCTGAAGAATGCCTAATTGACGTTGCTTTTTTACCTGACCTTTTGCATCTGTTTTAAGCTGTTTGACAAGTTTAATAAGTGAGGATTTTTCTAATTTGCCATCACATTCATATTTATTAACCCATTTTGTATAGTACCTAACATTGTCGGCATGCTGTAATTGCATATATTTTGCATCTTCAATTAACGGCGGATCTTGGGATCTTTTTGTGCACCTATTTCCCATACTGATCTAACTGTTAAAATGTTACGTAACCCTTCTTATTTTTATGTGGTACCACGATTTCTCTTTTCACAGTTTCTCTAGAATAACTGCCTACCTATTCTGTTTCCCTGATCTATGACAAGACTGCAATCTTCCTGTCCCTGACTTGTACAAGACAAATCTCCTGACAGACAATGCACATTGAGTCCCTGATCTAAAACAGAAAAAGGTAAATCTCAACTTACCTGAGCCTCCATGATTGATCGTTTGGTTCGAGGAAAAAATGTTAACTCATCCTCCAGTCGCAGTTCAGAACAGTGGCTGGCCTCTTTTGAACGACAATTCAGTTGGAGGTCTTTCAGAGCAGAAGAACCAATGTGGTCTCTTCCCCATACGGTTTCATGCCACCTGGCCCATCTGACCTGAGGTGAAGTGAAAGTTTCCGGTCCGAAGGACCAATCTGTCAAAGGAAAAAAACAACTTCAAAAAGATCAACACATGGCAGGTTCAGGTTAAGGCACTTTAATCTTGCAGCAAGGAGACAAAAACGTGCTAATACAGAGTTTGTCTAACTAGAATCAGGAAGTGAAGCCATTCTTATACATTTCTTACAAGACATTGCCTACTAAGCTGACGTAACAAATCACAAGTTCTTACAATATTATTTCATAGCAGCTGTTTGTCCATGATTTTCTGCTGACACTATCAAGTTTATGAAAAAAACTTCCTAAGAAAAACAACATGGCCTTGGAGACCACTGCTTAGATACAACTTCTCACTATATGATGTTACCATTCAAGGTACTATGGCTAATTCGAGCACAAAACAAGCACAGATTATAGTACATTTCTTCAAGCAGTCTTTGTTCAACTGTATCTATCTTTTTCTGCAGCTGTGCATGTTCTCATAACATGAACAGAACTGATTGTTCAAGTTCAATAACATTATAGAGAACAGTATTGTTCTATTCATTATTTTCCTGACCTAGCAGATAATCACTTGCTTCTCAGTAAATTTCCAAAAGGCATAAACATGAATTTTGCTGTGCTAGCAAATACTAGGTCAGAGAGCATCTTGCAGTTTCAGAAAGCATCTTGTAGTTTCATACAAAACTAAGCTGTACATAAAATAGAATGAAATGTGTTAACCCTTTTAGCTTCTAATAAGCACTAAACACATACATTAATACATATTTTTCTGACAGTAAGAAGGGGAATCTTGATTTTTGGCCTTGTGGTATAGGGACCAGGCTCTGTCTCTCTGAAGAGCTGCTTGGTGTCATTGGTAAGCCATGGTATCTGCTTGGAGTTACAATGGGTCTTTCTAAGGGGAGCTAGCTTGTTTAGGATATTGAGGAATTTGTCATTGAAATACTGAACAGTCGATTTAAGGTGCATATATTTTAAAAGGCACCAGTTACACTGTTGCAGGAGGGATTTGAAGACTTCAGGAGAGAAATATATTTTGTTGTGGACAAGTTTGTAAGTGATATTTTTAGTAGGGCAAATGCAGTGCCTAAGAATGTAAGTTTGTAGGTGTTCACTTAGACTATCACAGAGATAGCCAGATTGGTGACAGAGAGATGGTTTGTTTGTAAGTGTCCAGTCTAGGGTTGAATCTGTTTTGCTACGTTTGTCAAATCTGATAGGGAATTATATAATTTGACAGAAACCATGGAGGTTAATAAAACGGGATAGATTTTCCAAGGAGCAGGTGGACCAGTCCATTTTGAGATCCCCCATTATGTTATAACCATGGGTTAGAATTTCACTATCTGGTATGTGGGGTATTAGCTATGTTTCTGCTAGGACTGCTAATTCAGGGCAGTATTGGGTGATAGTTGCATGAAATTCATGAGTTTTATTTAGAATGCTTCTTAGGTTTGTGTTTAATATTAAGAGATCAGAGCTTCTTCATGGGGGATTACCAATGTTTGGGGAGTAAGCATTGTTTGGAGTGAGAGGGGCTTGATTGATGGGTTCAGGTGCTGTAGTAGGATGTATGTCACCACTTAATCAGGGTAGAACTGAATAGAAATAGGTGTGTGTGATTGGTAGCTAGTTTGCACGGTACATGTGTGGTTAACTGAGAGTGTGCATATTTAAATGTGAAGAGTTTGCTATTGGAGCTGTTGTAAAGGTATGGAGATATAATGATGTTGTTTAAAGAAGTATGGGGTGTGGTCTTGAGTGGGTTAGTGGAGGAGTAGATAGTTATGGCGTGTTGCGTTTGATAACAAGTAGAAAGGTAAGAGGTAATTAGCAGAGTAAATAGTGCAAAGTGTTGGAGCACCATTGTGTTTGTATTTAATTTGGAGTTAAGTGTTGTATTGGTGAATGTTATAGGGAATATCCAATGAGGGTGTGGCTGCTGTAGAGATGGGTTGTATTGAGGTTAAGAAAATCTGTATTATAGTATATGGCTAATTGACAATTATGTGTAAGACTGATGTAATCGAATGAGTAGTTAAGGGGTGTGTTTTGTGGATAAGTTTAAAATTAGGGCTATTGGGAGTGTATGGGATTTAGGGGGTGGGGTAGTGGAGTTGAGTGAGCCCAATTGGAGTGAAGGTGAATGGAGCTGGTAGAGCAGTCCAAGCAAGTATACGTTTATAAAAGAAGAATGGTAGGTTGTCCTAGTATCTTCTCTTGAATATAGGAATAGTGGGGTATTAAAGGCTAGGGCACACTGATGTAGTAAGAAAACTCAGGGTTTACTTGGGAAAAGAAAAGGATAAAATGTGGACAAGATCGCTACTATTATGGATGGTTTGATTATAAATGGATTTAGTACAAAGCAGTATGTGGGAGGATAGTTGGGAATGGGGCTAAAAATTAATAAGTGATAAGAAAGTACAAGGCAAGAAACAGAAGTGTATGTATAGAAGTAATAAGGTGATTTGGGAAGGGCTTTGGAAATAGAGTCACAAGTGAAATGTGTATGCAGGAAGTTATAATACATAACAGTCAATGTATAGGTTAATTTATAACTGAGTGCAATCACTCTATATCCAGAACAAAGCAAGTAACAAAGAAATGCAAATAAAACAGGTTTACTTTTGTTTCCTGAGACTAAATACCTGGTATATGCAGTATAGTCTACTGCTCAATCAAAAGAAAACAGTGGCCAGTTTAGTAAGGGGTCCTACTATTTCACAGGGCAGCCAAGCACTTAACTGTTTAAAGTTAATATGTGGCAAGGTTCTAGATGGTAACTATGCTTATGAAACAATGACAAAGTCACAGTAAATCTGTCTGTAGATGTAGTGACACAGGCTCTTAATGAAAGGAAGAAAAATAAACTCTACTTAGCTATAAAATTATATACAGGCAGTAGAGTTAGTACTTATTATACAGAAAAGAAATAGATGAAAGGACTATAGTAAGTCATAGCAAGATAATAAATGGGAAATATGAGAGTAGAGTGATGGTTAAAAAGTATCCACACGTAAGCTCAAAGCAGTTGTAGCAGAAAGTATACTGATAGAGAACCACAGTAGTGCCGTGTGAATATATAGCTGTATTAAACAAATTATCAGAACATGGCAGTACACTGATAGGTGCAATATAACACTGTCACTTAGAATATTCCATGGGATTAACCGATATAGATATAGATATAGATATATGTATGGATCTATATTGTAGCATTGAAAGTACGTTTCAGAGAAATGTACATGAGATAACTCACATTCGTGAAATTGCATTTTATGGAAATGCACTTTCTCTGAAAAAAAAAACACGCCAAAAAACCTACACAAATAAAACACTACTCACGTTTATGCAGGGGGCAAGCCCCCCTGCACCCCACCCCCCTACTTTAACATTTTCACTCCAAGATCGCACTACAGTGGGGAAAAGGGAATATTCCCTTATCCTCGCTGTACCATGATCTAAGCAACAGTTTGCTCAGTTGTGCAATCAACACTACATGTTGATGTACAACTAAATCTGCATGTAAACTGCATGTTGTTTTTTTCTTTTTTTTTGCGAAAGTGCATTTTTGATAAAATGCACTTTCGCAAAAGTGATTTCGCTCAAGTACGTTAAGCTTAAATGTCCTTTCGATGTTCAGACTAGGACCCGTATATAAATGTATACACAGGTTTACTATCATTTTATCGAACGACAGAATATATTTGAGTTGTTTTAATGACTCAGATGGCTGAAAATATGAATGCCATTTTTGCCATATGTCGAATATAGTAAAAATGACGTTCGACATTCAAGCCAGTTTGAATTTTACTGTAAAATCAACATTAAAGTCAACGGTGATTTTGCAAGAACTACTCACTTCTATGCTTTTGTTTTTTAGCATTTGGAAGGTTGTTGTGGTTTGCTGCTTTTACCAGTTGCCCTTGTGATTACGTGATTTTGAAATCCGTGTACATGTCATTCAACAAAATGATAGTAAATCATATACACACATAAAGGTTTTCCAATCTGAGAGAAAAAATTACAAATATACCACACTACCAAAACCTTTACACTGTTTTACACGGTCTTAGAAAAAGCAGAAATGTAATAACAATGACACATACCTGCTCTGTGAAGTAAGATACCAACTGAGTGTAAGAGGAGACAACACTGATGAATACAATTAAGTTTATAATGCCAAAAATTTGTGTCTTTATGCTTGTTAGTTTTCTGAAAATGTATGTTGATTCAAATCCTGTTGTTCTATTTACAAATATTTTTAAAGTGAATTAGAATAATAATTTTAAAAAATGTCCCAGATTTTGGACATTTGTTCCCAACCCCCACCCCATATTATTTTGAACTCTGTCCAGAATTCCTGAGCAAAAAACATTACTGTTAAGTTTTATGCAAAAAAAAAAAAAAAAAAAAGAAAGAAGAAAAAAAGAAAAAAACAGAAAAAATGTTCAAGTAAGGTAGATAAAAGGAACAGAGGTAGGACACGAAATTTAGTGCTGACTAGATCTTAATATACAGGAGACTATGTCATAACATACTGTATAAAGGGAAGTATCCAAAGGACCAAAGGAAGGGCAGCAACCACAGAAACAAGACTGAAGAAAGACAGAAGGAAGATTAGTGTCAGTGTGTGGACAGTGGAAAGATAGCTAGGCAAACTGAATAAAAAGCATAAGACAAGCAGTTTATAGCATTAAAAACTCACTGAAACCCGGGGTGGAGTAATGAGTCAATAGCAAAGGAGCAGGAGTAGTTAGCAGAAGGAGAGGGGAGAGGGTGATTAAATGATCAGGTGCAGGGCAGGGTGCTGGCTTGTGAAGATTTTATGGGATTAGAAGAGGTGCGTAGGACAGGGTAGAATAAGGCAAGCCAGTTCATCTAACACATTAGGGAGTATTTGTTCATAGTAAGTGTGATAGACAAGTGGAAGGAGTTCTCAGAATAGGAAGCAAATTCTGTGACCGTGGAAATGTTAAAAAAGAAGCATAAGACAGTTAGACTAAGAATCAGTAAAAGGGACAGGCGGATGCACTGGCCTATGTGTAACATGTATGCTCTCCAAATAGACTGAGTCACTTTCTGACAATGTTTACCTCTGTTATGTTATCATGTTAGAATACTGCTTCTGCTTCTGTTACCTTTTCCTTTCCTTGTCCATTAGTGGAGGGAGACTTAGAGTGATGGTCTTTGTTTATCCTCTTTTTTAAGCCTTTTGGTGACAGATGAGATGCCGGTGCTTAGGTTCCGAGGTCCTGCTGAGGTGGGAATACTCTTCTCCCCAATTTTCTTAATTTCCTTCTCTGGAGGACACTGGTTGGCACATAGGGTGGGCCTCTGTTGTACTATCCTTTCTTTCAAGTAGGGTCTGCTGAGAGTGTTCTAAGTGATTCTCCCTATCCCTGTTCATTGAGGAGTACTCTTAAAGGCTATCTGCAAATAAGCATGAGCCTGTTTTGCTACCTCTCTTTTGGGGCGGGGTCTCAGAAATTGGTCATTTAGGAGACTATTTCTATCTGCTCTGGCAGTTAGTGCAGACAATTAAGGCAATTGAGCTGTTAATGAACTGCTTCCTGTGGTCCAGGTTTGTTTCCTCTCAGCCTTCATTCAGCTGCTGTGACCCTGAGCATGTCACATAACTGGATAGTGCTTTGGGACAGTTAAGAAATTGGACTAGGCTCCATAATAGATTACTAGACCACGAGTCTAAGATGGCTTTGCTCTGAAGAACAGGTTGATTACAGCTTAACAAATGTGAAAAAGAAAAGGTAAGTAAAACAGCCACTACAAGCTGGGTAAAATTTGGTTACTGACTAGCCACTGTACTGCCTAGATGTCGACAAAGAAGAAATCTTGAGAAAGTAAGATAAAAATCAGAAAGAAAAGAAGAAAAAGAGTCTGATGGGAAAGAATTTTGTAGCTGTTCAGCACAAAGCAGTTCATGTTTCAGCATTGGTACAAGGGTGTAGCCAGGCATAATCTTTGTACTCTACAAAGTACATTTTCTTCTGAGCACCAGTAGAAATTGGGGCTTTATCAGGCCATGTGATGTCCATAACAATCTAAATTAATGCCTCTAACAACATATATATATGTGTAGCTTGCTTATAGAGAGGATTAAACATCTAAAGCAATAGTTCTAATAGTTTATTTACTGAGCAGCTTCAAATGTTATGACACATTAAGTGCTAGAGGACATCTTGAATGATGTGCTCATATTTTAAATGTTGTGTGGGCTGTTGGGACAGCAATAAGAGTTTGTGAGTACAAAATGGAATTTACTGACTACACCCCTGCAGGAGATAGCTTCTGGTTATTTAGAGGAAAAAATAAACTGAACGCATTCAGAGGTGTTTAAAATAAGTCAGTAAATGAAAATGACAAAAAGGCTGGACATAATTGAGGATGCTTGAAATATCTGTTCAGATGAGATGATAAAACTGCAGAAATCAAAGGCTGAAATGAAAGAAAGACTAGCTGAGTATGAGGTTTCTCAAAAAGATCTATTTCAAGAAATAGGGTTAGAAGACAGAGCACACAGAGAAAACCTAAGATTTTCTGCCATATCAGAGAAACAGGAAGAAATATGCTGCATTCAAATTATAAAAGTGCAGGTAATCAAATGGACTGGCAATCCATAGCAGGAGTTGTTAACTGAAAAGTTATGGCATGTGTATTTTCCAAATTTGGCTATGAAAAAGAAGTGGTCATACTAGCAGTAGGAGCTGCTCCTGATAAAATTGTGGCAGAAGAGAGAAGTATTAAAAAATGGGGACACCAGATTGTTTTTGGAAAATGATTAGTCATTGTACAGGCTGTGGTGGTGCAGCGGTTAGCATTGTCACCTCACAGCAAGAGGTTCTTCAGTTCAATTCTCAGCTGGAGTTCCTTCTGTGCGGAATCTGCATGTTCTCCCTACATCTGAGTGAGCTTTAAAGACATGCAGGTGGGTGTGCCTTCTGTGAAGGTTGGACATTGGGCTGGTTATTAACTTGGCACCATAAAAATCCACTGCCAATCAATCTGCAGACTGGTGATCTGCTGTGGCAACCCCTAACTGGGAAAAGCCGAAAGACATTGCTTTGCTATTATTCACTATACACCAGGCTGAAGTGATATGAGTTTATCCCTCCAGTCGAGGGATGATGAGAGGCAAAGGTAAGATTCAATTTGCTATATTCTGCTGTTTTTAGAATATGTTTTCCCTGGAGGATCAAATACATTTTTGTATACAAAAAATGTTAATGAGCAAATACAAAAGTGTTCACCTAGCATAGAGTAAGCCACCAAGATGAAGGGGAATCTGCTTTTCATTCTTCTGACTATAGCAAAGCCCATAGAGAGAACTTGCCTGTAAAACCTTTTTCATTGTTCCAAAGGAAAACGAATGACAGAAAAAAGCCAGGGAGCTAAATATAAAAATCAGGATTACCTTGAACTTGAACCAGAGGCCAGTGCTGGGTAGTCAAGATGATGAGGAAGACCATCCATAATATGACTGTAGGAAACAAATGGAAAAATGTAAAGTGTCATTTTCATAAGTTGCAATTTGGACATGAGAATTTTTTTTCTGCAATAAATGTCTAAAAAAAGACTGGAATTTTGTTAACTACTTTAAGGTGGTGGGAGGACAATAATGCGCAATTTCCATTTTGTCATTAGTGGTTAATATGACAATTAAGGGAATGAAAATGTAACTGTAAGTAATTAAAAAGGTTCTATTCTTAGTAAAATGTGTGAAACACGTCTTGAAGTTAACTGCATGCTGTATTTTAAAGTAGCTCTGTATAGTAAGCACAGGTATTTGAAATGTGAGCTGGGGGTGTCTTGTCTCATCAGTGACTGTTGATGCTAGAGATATTAAAGTATAAAAGTACTTTTTCTTGATTGTAATGTAGATTGTGGTTGGTGTAACAGTTAAGGTGTTTACCTTACAGACACAGAGTGGAGGATTTGATTCTCACCTTTGAGGTAAATTGTCTAGGCTTAAAATGGCCCATAAAAGCAGCTAGCCTAGTACTCACCTATAATATAGGATAGAATTTTGGGTTGGGGATTGATGTAATTATTAGAGTGTTTACCTCACTAAAGGAAACTGGCTAGCCTTAAAATGGTCCACAAGGGCAGCTAGTCTAGTACTTGCCTATGATCTTATGAACCTATGTATCCATGTTATATACTTAAGCAAGATAAAGGTGGATATCACCAATATAAAGTTATATTGAACTACTGGGGGAGGGTAATAATCATATTGTATGTGTAATAAAATATAATAATTTTCCTGTTTACATAGGTGGCATATAGACAAATGTTCTTAATTAGTGCTGCAGACAAGGGATTTTTTTTTCTTTAAGAAAATAGACTAGAAAATAGAAATCATGAACATGGAAACTCTCCGGTACTTGAACAGAGATGTTTGTTGCAATTGTAAAGCTGTTGTCTTTTTTTCAATCAACAGGTGCCTGAGTGGGAAACATGTCTACAGGTGCAGAAAATTAATCAGGAAATGTCTGAAGAATGTGCTCAGAGGCATTTGTATAAGAAACTTTGTGTTTACTGTTTAATAGGGAATTGGCAAGTACTTCAATGTGAAAACAAATGGAAGTTTGCTACTTAAAGAAGTGAATACCTTTGCAAGTGACCAGACATATGCCAAAGTTCGAACACCCACAAAGATTCCTTACCAGGAGAATCCAGGGTATTAAAACATTGTATTATATGGGTCATCTTAATGCCATATCTCTACTCTGACTCCTATATGTTAATGAGACGTGATTTAAGCCTAGCATAAAAGGCATTCTTGGATAGAGTTCTGATGGACCTTTTGCAAATCTACAAATCGAATAGCATCAGAGCCACTAGATCCAAAAATTTAAATTTTGCTTGTGACATATATAAGACATGTTTGTGAGGCAGATATGTGTTTCAGAGGATCTCCATGCTCTGGAACAGGCTCTCCATCCATGTGAAGAAGAATCCATCCCAAACCATATTTAATTGCTACCTTGACCAGTGGATGTGAAATTGGAAATTCACCCTTGGGTCTGGCCCCCATGTCTCTGATAAACAGCAGCATACTGTAATGGCCAAACTAATATACCCTATCCCCATTATTACCTCTAGAAACTTCCTAACTAACTTACCCTCGCCTACTAAATGCCCGTGATACATAGGGGCATAATTAGGTCGGGTTGCACGCATAGGCTTATAAAGGCCCAAGCAGTAATTAGCGTAGTAAATAACTATGAACCTATTATGTTGTATAGCTAACCTGAAGATAGAGTATTGCCAATGAAAGTGAAAAACTCTATGTTATACCACTACAAACACCTGCACTCTGCCTCATGGATTTGTATTAAGGTCTCTCCTCATGTCACTCATTATCTGGAGACTTTTCATTAAAGCTAGCAATAATTTACAAACAAATGTATATGCTAAAGCTGTCATTGCCAGAAGTGGAAAGGCACATCATGGCATCTTTTCTCTAGCTCATAGGCTCCCCTAAATCTGTACCTAGCTTCCAGAAAACCAACTTAGGATCACCATTAAGATCAAGTTTAAATCTATCAGAATCAGTCTGAATCTGGCCTAGGTATGACTTACCACCGAAATATCCATATTCAAAATGCCACTCCCTAACATGAGCAATTAAATATTTTCAGACATCTGTGCTGGATTTGGCTTATAGTGGTTTGCTAGCAATTTAATTATTCTTATCACAGTTGCTTAATCACAGTTGCTCAAAAAGGCAGTTTCTCATGTGTTGTTGCTGCTCAATTCACAAAGCACTGATGCTCATGTGCTCAGAATATGCTGTATTTTCTCTTTTCCCAACTTACAGTGTCATGAAATTAGAAAACATTTTTTTTTCATTTTCTTTTACTATGTTGATTTTCCCTGAGGTGTACCAAACTTGTAAACTAAAGTGTGTTTTGCTCAGTGACAAAGACCTCCACATTGTGGTGGTGCTTTATGCTTACCACCTTCAAACATACTCTTCAGCTACTTTTCCCCTGTGAGCCACTGGCTCATTACTGTCCTAACTCATGAAATAGTGTTTGACCATTATTTCACTATAGCTCTCAGTTACTTCCTGCATTTGCTGAATAAATGTGGTACGAGTTTAGCAACTTGGAGAAGCTGTAGTGGAGCCAATACCTTTACGATCCACTGGGATAATGGAACTCCTCTCAATGTCTGCATAAGGGCATGCAGCAAGTACAACGGTATTGTGATGTACAGAATCTGCCTCATTACTGGAAGTGCTGTCATTATCAAAATGGTGCAGTGGTGCAATGGTAGTGTTGTCGCTTTACCGCAAGAGGTTCTCTGGTTTGATTCTTGGCTGGAGTGCCTTCTGTGTAGAGTCAGCATGTCCTCCCTGGGTTTGCTCCAGTTTTCTCCCACATTACAAAGACATGCTTCTGGAGTGTTTCTCCCTGGGCCTCTGCTGAAAATTGGCGTTGTTCCAAGTCGGACTTTCCCAGATAACGAATGTTAAATAAATATGCAGATTTATATTTCTATTCTCTAGCGGCAATAATTTACAACACACACTTAGCACGTTACACTTGCACGTTTGACCAGCAAGAAGTTTCGATGTCATGCTCTTGCAAACTGTTAGCGACTGTGCTGACTACTGTTTCTGGTTTGAGGATTTTGCCCAATCAATTTATTTCACAAATTCCTTTGTCAGAAAAGCTGTCACTCATTCCCAGCAAGCAACTGCATGTCCATGGAAAAGAAAAAGAGAGAGGGGGAGAGAGAGAGAGAGATGCATTTTCCTCCATACAAAGTGTCTTTGCTTGTCTTGGAAATTATGAGAGGGATGTTCTTCACAGATGTTAAAGCCCTCTCTCTCTCTCTCTCTCTCTGTCTCTCTATCTCTCTCTCTCTCTCTCTCTTTCTCTCTCTCTCTCTCATCATCTGTAATGTCCTGCAGCCTGCTTGCCCTCCCTGTGTCTTGGCACAAGGGTATAACTATACATTTTTGGAATTACCCTTCCCCATGGGCAGTGCATATTTCTTAACAGCATGGTCTTTTCGCATAAAAAGAAAATTATATAATTGAGTACATTTTTCATCTTAATCCTATGAGACATTCTGAGAAAGAGACTTTTAATAAAATGTTTATCTTAAAATAAACCATTGTAAATGTGTCAGGATTTCTTAATTTAAATTCCAGCATTTATAACTTGTCTATGGCCTTTATTTTTCTGGAATGGCTGAATACAACCAGTTTAGGTTAAGACTAAATAATTGAAGCTCTTATTGAATATGGCTGTTGCTACCACTTCTGTTGCAATGAAGCAGATTTTAAGAGATGGAAGTTAGAGGTCAAAAGAGGGCTTACCATTATCCGTGCACTTCTTAAGAATGCTAGACTGTTTTTCACTTTTTTTAATGCACTGAACTGATCTAAATGCACTGAGCATAATGTAATGTATTGATGTATTTGTGGGTGTATGCAGACACTGCCATTGTCTTTACTGCAGTGTTTAATCTCTATTCATGCTCTACCTTCTGGCCTTTATCACATCTCAAGAAGACACATATGCAAAACTCCTACCCAGTATTCAAAGTAAAAGATGATACTTCACACAGCAATCTACAAAGTGTAACAGTTTCATACAGTGCATGGCCCATCAAAGTACAGAGCAGTAGTACATCACTTTTCTGCTTCTACTTTACCAGAAAAAGAAACACTACTTATCCCATTTTATCCAGAGAGGTCACTGCAAACTAATGATAAGTCAGAGTCTACTGTAAAAATAAGGAAAGATAGCCTTCACCAGTGACACAGTAGAATAACCCCCTGACTATGACCCAGGTGACTTGGGTTCAGTTACTGCCTTTGAGTACTTGATGCATTAGGCAGGGAGGATGAAAAGTGGTCCTGGGGTAAGGGGATGCACATTATTGGATACACCTCTGTAATTATTCCTTGACAGAGGCTGGGCACACACTTGTGAGGGATATTGTACTGTAGATGATAGATTTCAGGCTGAAGCACATGCAGAGGCATGACAGAGATACCAGAGAGCCCACTGTATGCTAACCTGTGGGATGACACAGGAGTTTGCAGTGGGGTGAGAATTAGGTAAAACACTCCCCAAAAGTAGCAGTCATCTGCTGTCTCAAGTTTCTTATGCTCTGCAGCCCTAGACATGTGTTGGGATTAACCCAGAGGAGATTAAGGAGGACCCAGCAGACCCAATGGATGAAGAGAGGACCTGGGAACAGAAGATGGTGAGCAGTAGAGATACAAAAAGAGAGCAAAGATAAAACGAGATAATGATGCAAGGAGGTTTAATTTTTGTAAAGGGAGAGAAGCTGTTGAGAGTAGAATTAGGCCAGGTAATGTCCTGTTGTGCATTCCTGAGTGCATGGCTACTATTTCATTTGGGTTATAAACACTTCTTTGTTCTGACTCTTTGATTATATATACACCTCTGTTTGAATAGGTCAGTAAAATATTTACAAAAAAGTATATTGAAAAGGAGATTTTCTCACCTTTAATTTCAAAGTAAGACTTTACTAGTGTGATAAAAAATAGATATATATAAAGTCCCACGGAAACAATTTCCAGGGCTGGGCTGGGGTACAGTGTGTCAATCTAGCAAACATAGCAAACAGGTAAGAAAGGGTAATGCATTTCGACTACCATTACTCCGTTTATGAACTAGAAGTGAATTTAAATCTTAGATTTGGTTATTATGCACAAGAATCAATAAGGGAGGCCCATCTGTAGGTTTTCAAGTATGAAGACAGGCTTGTTTTTGAACTAGTCCAGTTGCTGGGTACATGACAGTAATGCTTGGATAATCACACCATATAATGCTTTACTGCAGCCCCACTCTCCAGTGTTATGCTTATACAGGTAAACTGCAGACTTCTTTCCTAGAAACATAGTGCCCACAGCAGATGTCTCCTGGTCATACTATTTATTAGACAGAGTGAGATCCTTTCATTGCAAGCTGGGGCAAAAGATATGCCATTTTCTGTGTAGTGCAGCAAAATGTTCTGAAAACCAAAACAAGAAAACATGTTTTATAAAAAGTTTAAATGCCAAACTGTGTCTTGTAATAAACTTTATAGCCTTGCATGTTTGCAGAGGAAGAGTCAACTATCACTGAATTCCAGGGCTGTCACTCATCCATACTGTCAGCTTGTGGACAGTCTAGGAAAATGAGCTTGGAATGACAGCACTGTTGCTGTCTTAATATGACATTCAAGCTGTCATATACAGTAAAGTAACATGCAAGAATCATTACATTTTTTCCTGTTCTGACTCATGAAGCCCATTGCCGCCCCTGTTGTTACAGATACCTGTCCAGCTTCAAGTTGACAGAACCTTTGTTGTTTTTCTGACAGCTTTAGTCTATCCACACAATTTGTGCAGCACTCCAAAAAGGTCATAAAATTCTAGTAATAGAAGAGCTGTCTCTAAAGAGGACAGAGTACTCATTGCAGGCTACCTCTTTATGCTATCCTCTAGTCTGTTCAGCCTCTTCTTCCCTCCCACCCTGAGGTGATCTTGTTAACAAGGCAGGCATCTCAAGGTTATGAGCGTTCCACTGCTTATCGTGCACATTTGATAACTTGACAATTGTGGTGCAGTCAGAACTGATCAGTCTATAAATCTAACTTGACACATATGAAATATACTAGGTGACAGGTTTGGGATTGTAACCAAGGATCTCTGGGAGAGCTAAGCAATGTGACAGTGTAAATAGCTCAGAGCAACTGCAGACATGGCAATCTCATTTTGCTGTGTACTGCAATGCATTTCATATGACTCATATTTTTATCTAACTTCTGTAATAAATAAGCAAATGTTTGTCACATATTCCTCAATTCTGACAGGCTCATAATTTATTCTAGTGGTGTGCATATCGTTTTCTTTGTTGCAGTTTAAATAATAATTTTGTGGTTATAAAGCATGAAGAAATGATGACGCAAAAAGCTCAATAGATCCGTTTGTTGATGCCATCTTGTTCTCCATGCAGGAAGATGTTTGTCTAACTCAATGCAAAGACATTTTTGTGTGTATGTAGGGATCCAGAGTATGATACGTAAAGTAACTTGCTTTGTAAGACTAGTGTACACGTTTTATGATGGGGATTAAACTACAAGTCATGAAATTGTATTGCCTACTTTTGCAGTGCAATATATTTAATATAGCACACTGTAGATCTTTAAACATTAAAAAGGTGTAATGATAAGAGCTAATGAATAGAGATTTACATTTCTGGTTGCCTTATGGGTGTTTCCTGCTCTAACCCTAAGATGTTTTTATTTTTTTTCTCTCTTCCAAGTATTTTTGTATTAGTTTGGAAGTGTTGTGAGCTTTATAATTTAATTATGTTTTTAAGTTGTTTATTCTTATTTAAATCAGTTAAACAGGATCATATCTGCTTTACCAGTAATGCCATTTTCTAAGTGTCAAATAGTGATTTGATTTTATTGATTTTATTCTAGATTTTTCTTACTTGTTGAAGTTAATGCATCTAACTTTAAATTCATGTTTATCAAGGGTTAGCTTAGGTGGAGATGTTGTTTGGAGGGGTTGGCATTTATTTTTAGTCTATGCAGAATTTGTGGTGTTTTCTCTTTTTTAATTGTATCTTAAGTTAGGCCAAATGGTGTTTAGAGAATGGTTTTGCATGACCTGGAGAAAGTGAGTACAATAATATTTTACATAAAGAAGGGCATCAGATGTGATGTCAGAGTGAAGGAAAAGCACATAACTAAGTATAAGGCAAGTGTACAGCCAGGATTAGAAGCTAGGTTAAGTGTACAGGCAGTTTAGAGAAATGGCAGGATCAGTTGATGAACAGATACATTATGTCATCCACCAGACACAAAAAAGAGGAGGCTGAGAGATTGAAGGAGGAGTGTGGTAGAAGAAAGTGAATAATGTACACTGGGGATCTGAATCTGCCAGAACCAGACTGTGAGATCTCGAGCTCAAGGGCAGAGAGGAAGTGACAGATGAATGAAATCAAATCTAGGACTACCCCAGAAAGAATAAAATTGTGAACATTTCCTAATCAGGGATATTCAGGTTTAGGTACCATTAGCCAACAGTGATCATGCCACTCTGTGGATTTCAGTAGGGGGCAGGGCAATACTAAAAAAGACAAAAGCAGCAAAGTGGGATTTTAGTTGAGTGCTTTCTTCTGTGCTGGGTAGGTGGTCTAGAATAAACTAGGAGACTGGGAGCAAATCAAGGGAGTAAATAGTCTATAGAAATGAGTCATAAATGTAGGTTTTAGTGCTATGGAGAAGGATGTACAGAAAAGTCAAAAAGAGAATGTAACCAATGTTGCTACAGAGACGTGTGAGGCTAGTCATCAGGAAATAGACAAGGCCCACAAGAGATTGAAAGGAAGGAGTGAGGTATGGTATGGGGGATTAAAATGTGAAGAAGGTAAAGAAAGTGAAGTCTGCAGCTGAAAGTTAACAGAAGGGATCAAAAAGGGAAGCATGAGCATTTTGGTTTATTTAGCAGATAAAAGGGAGAGAGGGACATAACAGGTCAGGCTTAACACAGATGTAAGGAAGATCACAGAAGATGGGGTAAAACAGAGGCAGTGAATGAATAGCTCAGTCTTCACAAAGGAAAGCAAGGGTACAGTGTCGTGCTGATAAAGAGGCAGAGCAGAATGAGGGTACAGGAAGAAGTTCAGAGAAAACTAACTGCTCTTAGTGGAGATAAAGCACAAGGATCAGATAGGCTGCTTTCTCAAGTCCCCAGAAATCCGGCTTCTGTACTGGTAGACCACTGATGGATCCTCACCAGACCACTAGCTAGTACATATATATTCCAGAAGACTGAAAGGCAGCAACTGTGGTGTACGGAGGAAGAGGCAGAACAAAATCTGGTGAACCATGGCCATTTTAACTTTACAACAGTGACTGGAATAGTCAAGGAAAAAATACACAGGCTGATAGCATTTTCAGAGGGACAACAACCAACCTGTAACAATGGCCAAAAAGGGTTGTCAGTCAAGTCTGATCTTGTTTTATGAGTGGTTTAAAGGTGATCTTGTCTACCTTGTCTTCAGCAAGACCTTTGACTTTGTCACACAGGGGAAGCTGAAACCAAAGCCTGAAGGGGTTGTGGGTCAGATGGACAACTGCATTGCTGAAAGGTAGGATACAGATGCTTGTGGTGAGGCAGGCAATGCCAGGAATTAAGTAGATGATTAGTGTCACAGGGAAATTTAACATGGGTTCTGCATAGGAGTCCTTCAATGTGTTTGCCTTTGATGTATATTAGGGAATTTAGAAAAGGGTAAACCTCTTTGCTATTCACATTTTGGGGGTGACTCTTCAGTATGCTTGTCTCATTAATGTTTGAGGAAATTAAGAAGACAATAAATCTCTTTGCAGATAACACAAGAATAGTTGCATTAGTGGAGGGTTGAGGAAATAGTCTATTGAAGGATATGGAAAAGCTGAATAAGTGGCTGTTGAAGTTCAGTGCAGATACATGCAAAATATCACACTTATGTAACAACAGGCCTCATGTGATGTATCAACTTGGGGAGAGTGGAATTAATGGTAACAGTATATGAAAAGAATTTTGCCATGTTGATCAAGCCTGAACTGGGCCACTATGAACAGACCTGGACAACAGTAACAGAAGGAAACAAAACAGTAAGGTGCCTTCTTAGGTTAGTACTAGGCTAACTGCCCTTGTGAGCCATTTTAAACCTAGCCAGGTGTCCCCTGTGAGATTCAAACCCTGTACCCTGTGTTTGCAAGACAAAGACCTTAACCATTAGGCCACCCTGCCAGGCAATAGATCATAGGATCATAGGAAGTTACTAGGCTAATGAACCTAGGGTCATTGCAAGCCTAACCAAGTTCTACCATTATTTTCATGATCATCACCTATTGTCCCCGTCCAAGTGGGGCACAGGTGGAACCCCTGGGGTGAATTTAAAGTTTACCCATCCAATCATCCAGATTGCGTTTGAAGAGGGCCAGTGACGTGCTCTATTTGACATGAAGTGGGAGTCTGTTCCAAAGGTGTGGTAACCTCTGGGAGACTAATCTGTCCCTCCAGAAGTTTCTAGTAATGTCACATACCAGGTTAAGGTCTTTAGAGTGAGTAACTTGTGTGCCATTTGACTTATGGAGATGCAGCATTTCCAATAAAGCAGGGTCAGAGATTGCCTTGTATGCAGGGCACAGATCACCTCTGAGTAGTCTGTATGAAACAGAATAAAGTGACAGTGATTTCAGATGATCCACGTAGGACAGATGCTGAATACCTTGAATTTTCCTTGTGAGGAACGTTTGTGGTTTCTCCAATTGCTGCAGGTGCTTAGAAAGCTGCATACCAAAAGGGACATTGTACTCAATTATTGGCCTGATAAGGCAAGAGGACAGGGAGGTTATAACTTCTTACTTTCTGTAGGCAATGCCCTTACTTATTTGATGAGCAACACAGAATGCCCTTCTTACCACTGTGGAGACATGGTGCTCAAAGTAAGGCTGCTATCAACTTGTGTGCCCAGGTCTCTCACCAGAGAGTTCATACTTAAGGTGTTGCTATTGTCGTGGCAGTTAGCAGGACCCTTGTCCTCACTGAAGGGGATGATAATACATTTTTTGCACTGAGTTTAAGACCATGACTTTCGCACCAATTGTTTGTTTGTGTAAGAATCTCTTGTAGGATGTTGACATCATTTGGAGATTCTATGACTGCTCCCACTTTGCAGTCATCAGCAAACTTTGTCAGCCACAGACCTTTAATTTTTGCTTGTGCTTTGGAGAAATAGATTCCAAACAGTAGAAGTCCCAGGACTGATCCCTGTGGAACACCACTTGTTATAGGTCTGCTGTTGGAGGTGGATTCCCCTATTTTAAGTATATGGGTTCTATCAATGAGCCAGTTAGTGGCCCATCTAATGATATAAGGGATGATACCTAGCTGGGTGAGTTTGTCAATGATGCCTGAGTGGGGGATAGTGTCAAATGCCTTGGCTAAGTCTAGGTAGGCTGTATGCACAGATTTCCCCTCGTCCATGGCCTTGGTGACTGACAAGAAGAAGTCCACCAGGTTTAATAGGCATTATTTCCATTTGACAAATCCAAAATTAATAGGGTCAGTTGTTTGGAGATTATCTATATCTTTGTTGATAAGGTCCATGATTATTCACTCCATGGCCTTGCAGATAAGGCTAGTCAGGCTAATAGGTCTCTAGTTCTCATGGTCAGTGGAAGCACCACCTTTGCACAAGGGAATAATGGTGGCCATTTTCCATTCAGCTGGGATGAAGCCTGTGCTTAGACTATAATTGAAAAGTGTACCTAATAATGTTGCTAATTCTTGTTGATGCCCATCTAAGACATGGCCTGAGATGTTATCAGGTCCCATAGATGCTTTATTTTTCACCTTAGAGATGGCATTTACGACCTGCTCTTTAGAGATACAAGGTAGGGGACAAGTGGTAGGGATGTCATGGATATGTGTGACAGGGACAGGGGAGTGAAGTTTTCACTGAACCTGTCAGCCAACAGGTTAGCTATGTCCACAGGGTCAGTATATGTGGTATCATTAACTACCAGTTTGAGACAAATCTGGGTCTTACCTTTTAGGCTGTGAATGTAACTAAAGAATGCCTTATGGTTGTCTTTAGGAAGCAAATTTGGATTCATAGTTTGCCTTGGAGGACTCCACAAGAAGTCTTATTCACTTCTTTAAGCAGAGGACAGAGTGTTTCTAGTTTAGGACTCACTCCCTTTTATTCCTTGATAGCAATTTCTTCCTCTTATTGTAAAGCCTGTTAATGGCAGTTGTCCACCAGGCTTGAGGAGCTTGTTTTTGGTCCTATCAGGTACTGCCGAGTCAATGCAGTTATACAGGTGTTTATATAAAGCATTGTTGTAGAACTCTGCATAGTTGCCAGTTCCATCTGATGGGGGAGGTGCAATGAAGCTATTTATACTATCCCATAAGAGGTTATAATCTGCTTTGGAGAGTTTTTTTTAGTTTATTGCTGCTGGGAGGGTCAGGTATGATAGTTACTTCAAACAAGACTGATTTGTGGTCAGACCTCACCAGGGAAGACTTTATGGTGGGGATGCTACAGTGGTCCTTCATCATGATAAGCACCAGATCCAGGATGTTGGCACCCCTTGCAGGGATGTCAACCAGCTGGTCTGGGGTATTGGAGTTAATGAATTCAAGGAACCTTTGGGCAAGTGAGTTTGAGCACAAGTAATTTAATCAGTCAATGCATGGATAATTAAAGTCACCCAAAACCATGGTGTTCAAATGTATCTTGATAGTCTCAAGTGGATGCAAATAGGCAGAGTGGGTGTCCTGAATCATGGAGGGGGTCCTATAGCTGGCAATGACTTGAATAAGTGTCCTACCAACAGTTAATTGCACCTAAAGTATCTCCAGGGAATCATACTGTTTAACCAATCTGAAGGTGTATTTATCTTTAATGAATATTGATACACCCCCTCCTTTAGTTTTCATGGCTTCAGCTTGTGGTCTAAACTTGTGGAAGGAGGTGTAGCCCGGTATGGCTGAGTGCTCCCCACAGCCTTGAACCAGGTCTTTGTGACTGCATGAATGTCTGTGTCTTTCAAGGTGAGAATTGCTTCCAGTGAGTGCAGTTTCATGTTAAGATTCCTAGTGTTTAGCAGCATAACCTTAGCTTGTTTTTAGATGAAGTTTTTACATTGGGAATTTTGTCCTTGAGACACTGCCTAAAAATGCACTATGGGGGAGGCAAGAGCCTTAGCCAGTAGCCAAAATCCCAGGGGTGACAGATGAAGACCATCTCTGGAAAAGCATTGAGGTCTGTCGATAATGTCATCCCAGGCTGACAGATACTGCATGCCCTTAGAATGACACCAAAAACTAAACCAATTATTGAAGTCAATCATTTTCTGTTTGTATTGAAGCATTGTCCTAGGTGAATGTAAAATGCTACTTAAGGCTGGGGACATAACTGCCTGAGACACATAATCCAAGAGCTCTCTTCATATAGTCCAGAGAAGTACATCTGAAGTCGATCACACCAACATGGATTATGACTTAGTCATAACAATACCTGTTGTTGGGAGACTTGAGTGCCTGTGTAATATGCTGTATTCTGGCACCTGAAAGACAGCTGACTATGATCTTTTCCTTATCCAGCCCAGTGAGAGGGACATCCGTGTGTCTCACGATGGAATCACCTACGACTATTATGTTTGGATTTGTGGTTTTCCTTAAGGGTTTGACAGGTGAAACACTGGTGCATGAGCTATTATATCTATTGTTCTGCAGAGGAAGTATTATGTGTAGCAGGCTTGTATTTGTGTTTGGGAGGTCTTTGATGCTTAGGTATGTTTCTGGTGAGGACCTCCACAAATGTTTGTGATGTGGGTTAGGGTGGAGTAGGAGGCTAGGTGTGCATGCTGACAACCTGCTCATTGTCATATGTACTAACTGGTGTGTGACAGAGCATGGATTCAAGGTTCTTAATATATCTGCATCTCTCACATGTTGAGTTTGTGTGGATTAGGAGTAGAGGGTTGTCGGAACACATGAGGCAGTTGCTGCACTGTCACAGGATGCCCATATCGAGCAAGCTGAATGGAGAAACTGTGGGAAATTGTCCGTCCATAGTGTTAGGTAAATTTATATGGTCAGGAAAAGAGGTCACAGTTAGAAATGATTACTGGGTGAGAGGTCGTGTTGGCACTTCTGAGGCTAGGCTTAGTGTTCCACCTGACAGTAGAGCAGGGCCACGAAAAACCTCTGGAGAACCACAAGCAAAGTGCTAAGGGAAAATTTAACAAGCAAAATGTTTGTGTATTTAACCACCAATGGTAACCCCTGCTATGCAGCACTGCATGACAGTGCTCTGCATGCAAACAAGTGCAAACACGAGGCTTAAAGTAAAACAAGAAATAACCCTTTAACTCGATCTAGCCAATAAGGATGCTCTCTCTGAGCTCTAGTCCAATCACCCTCGAATAAATGGGAACCAGACAGCATTCTCCTCCCACAAGTGTGCAGAAAGGTCTTCACTAACAAAGATGGCCTGAATTTGATGTGCAGAAGTTGCTAAACAGCCCCAGAAACAGCAAAACGTGGAACTAGGCAATGCTATAGTTGAACTAGTACAGTATACAGTAAAATGTGATAAAAAACAGTTCAGATAATTCAAGCAGACAGTAGAATGCAAATACAAAGTAAAAGTGCAATATAAGAGCAAAAGAAGGCACTTATAGTTAGTTCAAAGCAACGGATGCCTCAGATTTTTTAGTAACTTAGTGAAGAGCTGGTTTTAGTGCTCAAGTGATACCAAACAGTCTAGATTCAGCAAGTCTAAATTTAGTCTATGCTATAAAATGAGGAAGTACTAGAAATTCAAAGTGCATAACATCACAGTCACAACAGCAAAAAAACGGTTTAAATAAAGCAGCAATTCTCCAGCAATTCACAGCTTAGAAGGCTGTAGACCACACTCTTCCACTACAAGAGTCTAGACCACAAACCTTCCAGAAGCAAACAATTAATGCTTTATTCTACAAGGTCTTGGTCAGACTACACTACAAATACTGCATGTATCTTTGAGACTATATCTGGAAAAGGACATCAGGTTGTTGAAAGGAATCAAGAGACAAACTACCAGAAAAATTTGTGAGATGGATAGGAATAACTATACCCTGAGATCAATAAGAGCTAGTAATCCTCTCACCTTCACCGAGAGGAGACAGGAGGGACATGATATTCGTACATAAGATCACGTCAGGATGATGTGACAGATTTATTTTGAACAAGAAAGATCTCATAAAAACTGATCTTTCACAGAGAGCGGTACAGACTTCTGGAATGCTCTACCAGAATGGGTAGTAAAGAAGGAATCTTGGGTACTCAAGACAGCATGGTGCTGGTGAAAAAAAGGGTAAAGGGAAGGCAGAGTTGAAACAGAAATAGAATTTTAAGACACCTAAAAATGCACACAAAGTAGGTTTGTTGTCTCCTTTTTCTGTTAGGTAAATGTAATTTAATTTCTTTCTGTCAAGCTCTGTTTGTTTTTTCTACTTGCTCTTTTTTAATAGACTGCCAATGTATTGTTCTTATTTAACTGTATTTAGGAAGACTGGAGTTACTGATTCATTTTATTAAACAGCTTGATGAATTTGGCAATGTTCATACTGGGATATATAATTACTTTACCTTGTCCTATTGATGTTATGATATAATGAGATTAGATTTATTTATTTATGTTTGTTTGTTTGTTTCTTTCTTTCTTTCTTTGACATTTGTTAACCGGGATAAGTCAGACTAGTCAGGGCCCCTTTTTCAGTGGAGGCCAGGGGAGAAAAAGTAGATTAGGTATCTTACAAATTTATACAGTGAATGCACAATGTACTATTTAAAAACAAATCCAAATACCATGTGACTAAGGTAACACACATAGTAGTAAGACATAAGCAATATTGAGGACAAAGAAGCATGAAAGCAACCTACAGTTAAGTTTCTATTACCAGAACTAGGTGAGAGGATGAGATGAATTTGGTATGAAGAAAATACTGTAGATCAGAGAAAAAGACATATGTAAGATGGTCAGGAGTGGTGAGAATAGAGCGTGAAGGGAAGAAATAAGAGAGAAAATATGGGTGGGGGTAAAAGAGATTAAGGAAGGTAGGATGGTGAAGTAATGAAGGGAGGAGGGAGAGAAAATGTATAATATGTTTATGTTTTTATTTTTCTTGTACCTTTTTTACCTTGCTTCCCCTGTAAACAGCCCTTGCCCACCCTTTTCTCCCTTGCTTCCCCTATATACAGGCCTTGCACAATAGGACCAGTCCAGTTAAGACACATTCACATAAGCATGCATAAATAACGTCTGCTGTCTTACCGCTCAGTGTCTTCTATGGATATGTTTCAGCATAGCTCTCCACTGCTATAATTTAGGTGTAGCACTATGACTTCAGATTTGCAATTTTATAAGAAAGTATTCTCAACAAATATTTAGTATGGCTTAATGAATTTTAGCTGGCTCTGAAAGTGTTATTTTGTTAAAAAATTATGTTCTATAAAGAGAATGCTGTATTATTTCACCTGTCACGTATGCACTATGTACTAAATGGTAAAGCAAGCAAGAAAGAGCATGCATCAGCAGAAAGAATGCTGATTTGGATAACCTGCAAAACACACTGGTAGAAAGAAGCGCTTTTGCCAAATACAGCACATATGTTGGCCTTCTAGGGAAAAAAATGTATTATGGCCAGACAGTTTACTGGAAAGTACAGTTGTGTAAGTATCCTTACCATAACAGTAGATGTTTGCATGGTCACTGCTGCTGTAGCCTTAGCAATATGGGGTTATATCCTGCCAAGGGTATAACAGCCAGCCAGCTTCCAAAGCTTCGGAGCACTTTCTACACACCCAAACTGTCAGGCAGCTTAAGCTGAGCTGTCTAAAAGACAAGTTTAGGCACCATCCCTTCAGAGCCTTCCTGCCAACAAAGAGATGGAGGCTGAGTGCTGAAAGGCTAATGCTAGGAAGAACAAAAAATAAATAACCACACCTTGGCATAAACAACATACCAAAAAACGATGAAGGGAGGGAGGGGCTACTGCAGCAGTGATCATTCAAACATCTACTGTTATGATAAATTGGTCACTGCTGCAGTAGACTTACCTATATGGGTAGATTAATCTAGCTTACTAGATTTGGGAGGAGGAGGAAATAAAAGAGTCCAGGAGCCTCTGGAGCATAGTCCTTGTAAAGCCTTATCTAGACTTGGAGAAGCAATCAAGTTTATAGTACTTTGTGAGAGTATGTACAGAGTAATAAGTTGTTGCTTCTACAATAGTTCTGGAATCCAACCCTTTCCAAAAAGCCATAGATGAGGCCAAGACCCTGATATAGTGGGCCTTGACCATGCCAGAAATAGTTTTGTTGTTGTACATATAATAAAAGGTAGTAACCTTAGACGACCATATTGAAATAGTCTGTTTTGATACAGGTTGTTCCCTCTTCTTATGTTGACAACTGATCTGTAGATCTGAAAGATTTAGTTGTGTCAAGATAGTACCTGAGATGCCCGTGGACATCCAAGTTATGGGGTATCCTTTCTTTCACATTTTGGGTTCTGGAAAGAAAACAAACAGATGGGCACTTTGGTTTAAAGTAAACTTGGATACCAATTTAGGCATAACAGAGTGATTAGTTCCCTGTAGAAAATGTGGTAGTGCTGACTAACCACAAGAGCTTGCAACGCTGATACTCTTCTTACAGAGGTGAAAGCAATCAGTCACACTTTTTCCATGTTAAAAACCTCAAGCAGACCAGGTTAGCTGGTTCAAATTGAGCAGGTTAGCTGGTTTAAATGGAGCAAGTGTTAGCTTCTCTAGCACATAATTTAGGTCCCAGGGAGGGGCCACTATATTTCTTGATGTCTTATATGCAAAACCAGTTTGCAAAAAAATTTTTGACATGAGGCTGCATTGAAAGAGGAAAATTCATGGGCAGATATGCTGAAATGGCTGATAAATCAACCTTGTTCAAGGAGTAAGAAAGGCCATAGGACAAAAACTCACACAAATACTGTAAAACCAGAGGACAAACTAGCCCTGAATGGGCACTGGTTATATTATTGGCTTCAAATAGAAAACCTTTTCCAATTGCTAATATATGATTTTGTAGTAACAGGTTGTCATGTCTCCATTAGTACCTGTTGCACATCCTCAGTAAAGAGCTGCCTAAAAAGAATTAAGAACCTATCATCCAGGCAGTAAATTGAAGTTATTTGGTGTTCAGTGTATCAAACATCCTTGTTTTCTTTTTTTGTGAGTAGATCCAGACTGTGAAGAAGATTGTAGTAATTAGCTCTGGCTATTTCCTAAAGGAGAACCATGGTTGCCTGCATCAGAATGGAGTCACCACAATGATCTTGGAGGATTCCTTTTGACTCTTCAGAAGTACCCTGAATATTGGTGAAAAAGGTAGAAAACATAAAGGAAGATTAACATCTAAAGAAAAGAAAAGGCATCCTTCTTCCAGGCCTTCTTCCATGGAATCTTGGAGCAGAATCTTACCAGCTGATCATTCATAGAGGAAGCAATGAGTTCTATTTGAGGAACTTCACACATATGGATTTAATCATGGAAGATCCCCTGATTTAGTTTCCATTCATGAGGGTCTGCCCTTGCCCTGCCCTGCTTGTCTGCCCCACAATTTAGGTCTGACATAATATAGGTTGCTTGTAGAGTGAGACGGTATATCTTAAGCTAACATGACTAACTTGCAAAGGGGGTATGACCTGGTTCTACCTTCCTGTTGATGAACCATATGACTGTGGTATTGTCTGTAGCAACTTGCAAAGGTCATGGAGACCAAAGATGATTCAGAGAGTTCAGTGCCCTGATCAAGGCAAGTATCTCCTGATATTTATGTGATTGCATCTGTGTCACACACCGTGTACTTTTATCCCTCCTCAAACTGCTCCCCATTTAAAGTCCGGGGCATCTGTGGTGTCTGACAACTTTGGAGCAGGGAGGGAAAAGGGGACACCTGGATTCAGGGATATCTGTTGTCTCCACCAAGTGATTTTTCTTCTGACAAACCCCAGCACTGGGATTTTAATATGCAAAGTGTGTTGCAGATGGGATCAAAAAGACTTCATATACCATTGTATTTTTCTCATGTGGAGTCATGTCAGGAGTATTGTGCAACCCAAACTCCTGAGGTATTCCCTTGCAGTATCTGATGACTGAGTGAAAACCCTCGAAACAGATCTGGATATAGATTATTTTTTTTTCTTTTGGAAGAAAAGCTCTTGGAACTGTGGTGTCTAGTTGATATCCCAGAAACACAATTCTCTAAGAAGGAGTTAAGAAATATTTTTGAGTGTTCTCTTGGAATCTCAGCTTGTGTAATAGATCTCTCACCCAAGAAAGAGATTCCTGACACTTTGAAAAAGACTCTTTAAAGATAAACAAGTCCTCTAAATACAGAAAAAGGTGGATTATATGGAGTCTACAATGAGCTATAACTGGAGCTTGTCTCCTTGTAAACACTCTTTGTGCAGTGGATAGTCCAAAGGGTAAGGCAGAAAACTGATAATGAGATCCAGACACAGAAAACCTTAAGAAATGCCTGAAATCAGGATGACTAAGGATGTGATAAGCGTCTTTTAAATATAATGTTAACTGGAAACTGGAATGAGAAAGAAGATGTAACAGGTTGTGAAGTGATATCATTTTGAATTTCGGCACTACTACAAACAAGTTTAGGAAAGAAGATCCAGAACTGGTCTCCAAGAATGTTCTTTCTTTAGCACTAAAAACTTCCGTGAATAAAACGACTTTCCCACCTGGGAAGGAAGAGCTGGTTCTAGCACTCCCTGAGACAGCATGCGATGAAGGGCAGGTGGAAATAGGAGTCTGATTTGTAGGATGAGGAGTTACCCCCAGAAAAGGAGGAATGTCTTCCCACTGCCTTCTGTAACCTTGGATTGATGATCTTTAGAACCCATTTGTCTGAATATATCTCTTACCAAAGGAAAAATGAACATTCAGGCTTTCAGGAATACAAAAGGAGGTACCACGGTGGGAGGGAGTTAACAAAGTCTCTTAAAAACTCATTCTGACTTGTTGGACTGACCTTGGTTTAAGGAGTTTTCAGAATTCTTCTAGGAATCTTCTAACAATTTCTTCTTTAACATCTGTTTACCTGAATTTTGTTAATACTGTTTATTTTGTTTCTTACCGAAATTGGATGAGGAGTTCAAGAATCCCTTAAAAACTGGAAAATAAGGACTGAAAAATCTCAGGGATTTCCTGTATCAACTTACCCCTTTCATCAAGCCTTTTGATAATCCCTGCAAGCAGAGGGCCCAAAAACTAAATCTGTATAAAAAAAACTCACTTTTAACATCATCTGGAAGGTTCTTAGAATGCAGCAATATAAACCTACTCAAAACAGTACCAGTTGTCATAGCCCCTGAAGAAGTATTAGCAGAGTCATACACACACTATATACAATGAGCAGTGACTTGAACAATAGAATAAATTAAATTATTTAGAGATGATATTTCCTTAAAAGAAGAAAGTGCAGATAACACATTCTACATACTTGCACAGATAGTCAGGACAAACCTTAACATATGAGCCTGATAGGTCAAAAATGTAAAAAAAAAAAGTTGCAGAAGCAGACACTTTTTTCTCATACTTATCAATAACCTTTCCATCTGTATCCAAAATAGTATGATTGCAATTAACTAAGTATTTAGCAGCAGAAGGGTTAACTAAAGCTATAGCTGCTGGATCAGGTTTGGGAAAAGTGTTTAAAAACCTAATCGATTGAGGAACTTTATATATTCTGTCATAATTTCAGGAGCAGCTGGTTGAATGGCAGGAAAACTGTATGCAGTAACACATACAGCCTTCAAGGCAGACACAACTGAAGGAATGGGTGCAGGTTCTAGAAATTCATTTTGTAGGAAATCATAATATTTTCTGAGAGACTGAAAAACCTCAGTGTTCTCCCACTGAAAACACTGGTGCATGCTAGAAATATTCTCAGAAAAGAGAAACCCCACATGGAGAATCAGAAACTGAGCTCTCCTTTCAGTCTGAATCAGAAGTCTGAGAAGAAAACCTTCTATCTGTCCCTTCATCCTCCTGTCCATATTCAAATTCTTGAATTTGTTCAAGAAAGGAAGTATCCCTCTTTCTTTTACCAGAAACCACCTTACAAAAAGGATCAATAGCCTAAAACCTAGAGCCATACCACGTAAACTACTCCTGTCTAAGGAAATTTGAGGAGGAGTAGATACGTTTAGTTTTCTGCTTCTTTTTGACAGGAAGAATGGGGTCAACAGTGTTATTAATGACATCAGCAGCTTCCCTAGGGATTGGCACAACATTTCACAAATCAGGGAAGCCTTCCCTGTTACTTCTCCCAGGACTGACAAGAGTGGGTCTCCGTTGACCACTGAAGGGATCCCAGTAGCCACAGGGGACATGGCTAATCCCCTGGTCCATAGTAGTTGTAGGTGCTCCACCAGAGGGATTTGGGGTAAAAGATGAGTGGTGTGAGGTACAACAGATGGACACAGCAGAGTCTCATGCATGCGGCTGAGGCAAATTGCTACTGAGTTGTGGAGGCAAAGGCTGTTTGCTTAACTTTTTCTTTCCTGTATTGGAAGAAGGACCAACTGTGGGACCAACAGTTTGTTGTATAGTCAAGACAGAAATGGGTGCCTCTTTCCCAAGGCAAATAAGCAGCAAATGGCAGTAAAAATAAAGTCTTTAAAAATTACTTTTTTCCTCTCCAAACAAACACAGTAAAGCACTTTAAAACACTGTGCCATCTCAGCAAGGTAAGATAAACACAATTTTTCCACAGAAGAAATGGTTTTCATTTACTTTAAACAAATTTTAAATAGACAGGGAAAAAGAGCATTTAATGTTTAAAAGTACTGCAGAGTCTCATGATAGGCTGTTTATCCACAAATTCCTTGCTTTAAAATAAGCTACCAGAAGAAAAGTATAAATAGTAAACAAAATTATTAAATGGAAGGTAACTTATTTGTCCAGCAAAGAAATAGCACAAGCCAACTATTCATCCTCAAAACCATCACAGGAGCATACTGTTCAGTGGCAGTAAAGCTCTGAAAGGCTGTGCACCCAAACTTGTCTTTTACTCAGTTCAGCTTCAGCTACTTGACAGTTTGGGCACATGGAAGGTGCCCTGAAGCTTTGCAAGGTGGCCAGCTGTTATATCCTCGACAGGATACAACCCCTAAAGCTACTTTCAGCACTGATCAATATACTGAACAGACAATGTTTGTCTCTGTTTGAGAGGGACATTTGGGGTCACAGATTTTGAGTCTTGAAAGATACCAGCTGTAGAGTTTACTTGAATTGGATATGGAACAATAGAAGATACCGTTGTATCTATTTGAAGGATTACCTGAAGTTTGCCTGAGAATATTTAAGAACTTTGGTGGATTTGAAATAGAACTGTAGGATTTGTTTTGTTTATGACACTTGAACTGCTACATCGCTAAGCTTGTTCTTATTTTTCATGCTTCACTATAAATAAAATGCACCACATTTTAAACTGTTTCCAGAGTGTGTGTGTGTGTGTGTGTGTGTGTGTGTGTGTGTGCGTGTCTGTTTCTGTGAATATGTATGTATGTGTGTGTTTGTGTATGTGTGTGTCTGTGTGTATGTATGTGTGTGTGTGTGTGTGTGTGTGTGTGTGTGTGTGTGTGTGTGTGTGTGTGTGTGTGTGTGCGTGTGTCTGTGTGTGTGTGTGTGTGTGTGTGTGTGTGTGTGTGTGTGTGTGTGTGTGCGTGTGTGTGTGTGCGGGTGTATGGGTGCATGTGTGCGTGTGTGTGTGTGTGTGTGTGTGTGTGTGTGTGTGTGTGTGTGTGTGTGTGTGTGTGTGTGTGTGTGTGTGAGAGATGGCTTTTCAATGGCGCAGTTTGGTTGTTACACTATATAGTAGTATCACAACCTTCATATGCTCCCACACTTGGCTGACCACACAAATCTCTGGTTACTTTCCCCAGCCAAGAAAAGCAAGAGAAAAACTTTATGTTTTGTGTACTATCATCCTTTTTCTTAAAATAAGGATGCTTGTTGAAATTATTCTGCAAAACAGCATGAAGATAAACTAGTGCAGTAATGTAGTAGATGGAAAATGAGTCTTTAATAATAGTTAACTAATCTGAATGTAAATCTGCTGACTAATAAAGGTATGTTTGCAACTGAGCAATTAAGCCTGTAACTGGAAGAGGGCAGACACCTGCAACCTTCCTGAAAATGTCATCAAGTAAACTAATGCATTTTAAATAAGGAAAAAGGGGCATATTATTAAACATATTAAAATGGTGTTGCTATAGCTAACAATATATGTGATTTTTAATGAAGCTGCTAGCAGTGGACTTGTAACTGTTTTGCCTTTCAAAAACATGACTTCCAAGCATACTTTTCATACTGACACTGTATGAGTGGAATTTAATACTCTATGCTTTTTTACTGTTCTAGAAGTCAGTGCATCAGTGCCACACGCACACTGATCATGGGTGGAAAGGAATTAAAGAGATTACTAAATTTTCGTAGCATGACCACACTTATTAAGCAACCTTATTAGTTCTAAAATACATTATTTTAACATAAAATGCTGAAAACTCTGTGTATCCCCTTCTTGTTGAGAATTAAAAGCAAACAAATATATAGTTAGAAGAAAACTTTAACATGTGGTGGTAAAATGTATATTATACAATGACTGGCCATTAAAAAAGTCGTTTGTCTTTTCCCGGTTAGGGGTCACCACAGCAGAATTCCAGTCCGCTAATAATTGGCAGTGGATTTTTACAGTGCCGAGTTGCTAGCCCGACACCCAACCTTCAAAGAAGACACATCCATTTATGCACGCACCTACCTGCATGTCTTTAAATGTCAGTCGACCACAGGGAGGACATGCAGATTTCACACAGAAGACGCTCCAGCCGAGAATCGAATGGAAGAACCTCTTGCTGTAAGGCGACAATGCTAACCGCTGCACCACCGCGGCCAGACAAACAATGACTGGCCATTAATATTCTAAAACAAGCACGCTGATTGGCCAGCCCAACCAGCATGCCAGTTATAAATCCGAGAATATACCAACAGAAAAAGGTCTGACCGCCCAGACTTTTTTTCCATTGTTATATTCTGTAAGTTTTATTTTTTTTATTTTCGTTTTTAGCAAAAATAAAAAAAGAAATCTGTAGTCCAGACTCTGGACATATGAGAAAGACAGAATAGAGGAAATAATACAAAAATCAGGTGCGTTATTTGAAACTAAAGACACATACCTGATTTTCTTTGTAGTTCCTCCATTCTGTCTCTCTCCTACCTCTAAATTGTTAGAAACCTTTTTAATTTACAAAAAGAAAAAGAAAAAAACAAGAAAAAAGGAGCAACAGAGACCTTCTTTCCTCCTTTGCTTCCTGTCCAAAGCACTGATGTACTGGGGAAGTGTCAGAATGCAAGTGCCATACACATGCGCAGTACATCAGAAAAAGCCCCAGAATACTGGAAAAATGTGGAAGGGCAGCACGGAGGCATTATACAAAGACATTATTTAAGAAAAGTAAGTATTTTTTTTTCTTAAATAATGTCATTGTATAATAGCAATAACTAACGTTTGGGTGTGAGCAATGCTGGATTTACCCATGATTGGCTTTGTTTGGTCACTTGGGCTTCGCCTTCGTGACCAAACCACACCAACCATGGGTAAATCCAGCATTACCCACACCCAAACATGGGTTATTGCTTAAGTACTTAACTTTTACTAGGTGCTGTCTTTGGCAAAGTCTGTAATTTTATATAGCAATAAATGGTATTAGCTACTCTTTGAACACTAGTAAGAAACTTGCCATAAAGTGTACAATGCACTTAGTTAAAA
Organism: Protopterus annectens; assembly: GCF_019279795.1. Taxonomy (NCBI): domain Eukaryota; kingdom Metazoa; phylum Chordata; order Ceratodontiformes; family Protopteridae; genus Protopterus; species Protopterus annectens. Next base: position 1,618,141,722 of record NC_056741.1, read on the forward strand.
AGCAACTCTTTCTGAATAGGTATTGTTAATGTCCATGAATTTTTTGTGAAAATAAAATTTAGTTCAAGGTGCTAACTGTAAAGGTTATCACTTCTGTTAGTGAAAAGGATCCTTCATTGATCTGTAAATTAAGACACGGTCAAAGGTTATTTGGGTCAGGTGACATGAATACCAGTACTGATTGGTTATCCATGTCACCTGACTCACCTATGCTGAGGGTGGGTTGTAAAATGGTGAATGTTAAATGGCTCTGAAAATCATATGTTATAAAAATGCTGTATTACTGTGTAATCATTGAGTTGTTTTGAGTTGTGATGTATGCACCAGACACTGGGGAATGCAAGCAATCTGGCCTCTTAATAAAGTGGAAGTATTATGACCAAGATTAGGGGTAGTTGGTCACTACTCCCCAGAAAATTTACTGTGGGAAATGTTTACCTCTTTCTGAGAGGGATTGTTGTGTCCAAAGGTAGTGACACGTGGAAGATATCAACTGGAGAATTTAATGAAAGAGTTTGTGTAGCAAGATAAATACAACTATTTGTTCATCTGGAGGATTATCCAAAGTCTGTATGAGATTACTTAAAATCTTTGGTGGATGACAATCCAAAACTGAAAGACTGTTTAAATACTTTTTTTCTGCTGTGGAATTAAACTTGTTTTTCTTTTGCTATAAGCTTCAATGTAAATTATGTACTACAATATCTATATATGTTGCAGCCACAGTTCGTGCAGTCAATGAGCCACAAAGCAAATAATGCTTTTTAAATCCTCTGACACAAAAGTTTGTTTAAGGATAGAAAATGCATACCTGATATGATTTAAAGTACTCTGTATCTGAATAAATGTATTGCCATTTGTATATTCCAGTAATATTCAGTGTACCATGAGTACACATCTGTATTTTTCTGCTCTGCTCACAACTGTGCAAAAGGGCATTCACAAAGTCTCTTGAGGTACCTTCACATATAAAGCAAGACCTTCTTTCACACTGAGGATTCCCATAATAACTATGCATGCCATGTGCAGGCACATGTGGTTATACTCAGACAAATATCCTCTGTACACACAAATGGCATTAATGTATAGACATTTGCTGTCCATGTTAATGTGTATATTTGAAATAAACAGCTGCTTGCACATATAGATGCTCATATGAATTAACATTATACCGAATAAAAATTATTAAACCCTTTTATGCTCTATAAATTAGTCTCTCACATTTATATTCTGAATTTTAATGGCTAAATCCCAAATAATACTGCTTATAGGATATTAGCTGATGTTTAGTGTTCTTTCTCAGGAAAAATAACTTTTTCGGCACACTGTTATCAGAAGCTAGAACAAATTATTAATTATTCACAATAATGCATACACCTTAAAGTAATGGATTATTTGAAAATGCAATATGTATTTATCCTACTGTTTTGAGCTTTTATTTCTACCATTTTGAATTCTTTGCTTCTGTTTCACAAATGGATATGATGCTCCCTGCCTCCCCATTATTTGTTTACCATCTCCGCCCTAGCACCCCAACTAGCATTCCGCAATGCACAGTATGTATTTGTATAACTAAAGGATTTTTAATATTCATGGTCTACAATACTCCATTAAAGCTTATATAAATCTACACTCTCTAAATAATGTTATAAAACGTAACAATAATTAATGGCTAATTATAAGACATTACTTGGCTGAGCCATCCACATATAGGCAATAGAATCAGTTTAATGTATTGTAGTAATGATAATCTACCTCAAAGTCATAATAATACTTTAAAATGGGAAGGAAAAACACTGTTACTCTCATGTGAGATTGATTAATTTAAGTTTATTTATCCGCAATTTGCGGTAGCTGAATGTACTCATAAAATACAAGCAATTTTCCATTACTGCCTAATAAACACACATTTTTTTGAAAAAAACACGTCTACTACATAGTATTATGCACTGGCTGTTTTCCAAAATGTAGGCATTGGGCAGAAAATGTTATCATTAATTATGAAACAGTGGCTAAATATTTATTAATTTGATTGACTGTCAGTATTCTTAAGATATAAATGTAATGGCTGGAGGCTTGTGTCCTGCAGTACCACTGCAGTTTTGCATTTCTATTTTTTTTTCTTTTTTTGCTGCAATATTAAAGGTAAGCTAATATAGAGAAATATATGGTAATTCGACACTTGACATTGTCAGTAAGGCACATATCACCTCTATTACCTCATTGGTTTGGGCTGAATTTTTGGCCGGAATGTAAAATTTCTTCAGTGGATGACCAGAATTTTTAGGTTTGTGTTTACTATTGTTCTGGAGGTTGTTACAGTATAGTTTTTTGTTTTCATTTGCTTGCTCTTTAGTATGGTTGCAAGCATTCTGAAGTTTTTGAGATATTGTGCTGTTTTATATTTTTGCTAGAAAAGGTATTTTGATTTACTAGCTTTGTATTCCTCTACATCCTTCAGTTGTGGGAGTGCTAAAAGATGCATTAATATCAGCTTAAATAGGGCACTCAGCCACCTTGCCCCTAAGAAGCCTGATATATTTATTATACAGGGTCCAGGAGTTCCACAGTCTCCTTTCCAAAAAAAAAAAAAAATGACAAGAGTCAGTGGTTTCTGTAGATCCAGAGAAAGGGGGTCAGTACTGACGCTTGGTCCCAGTACTGTTTCTATGTTCAGGAATAATGTGGAAAGAAAATGTACACACCTGCCAATCTGGTCTTTCAGATTATGGACATAGACTAGCTGGAATAGACTAATGAGGTGTCTGGTTGATATCTAAGACAAAAATGATTGGACTGCACCCAGGTAATCAGATGGCTAAGCTGTCCATCAAGTGGACATGGGGAACCTTCAAACACTGGACCCATTTCAGTTTGGATTTATCAGGGGCAGATCATGCTTATTCAACCTGGAGGATTTTTTGAGAAGCTCACCAAAGCAATCAATAAAAGCAAAATGGAACACATTGCATATCTCAAGCTGGCAAAAGCTTGTGACACAATTTCCTACTCAGGCATAGCAGAAAAGCAAAAATAAACTGGGAATTAACCCCTATGTCACCTGCTGGATTACCAAATGGCTCACAGATAGAATGCACAAAATCAAAGTAGGGGAAGTTACCTCCACAAAGGGATCAGTAAACAGTGGAGTCTCCCAGGGTACTGTGCTGTTACCTTTCCTGTTTTACATCTACATTTCTGAAGTAAAGGCATAACACAAAGGGCTCTGGCTGAATAAGATTGCAGATGAAAAGCTAGGATCAGTCATTGAATCCCCAAATGACTTAGCCATCCTGTAGAAAGGTGTGTCCCAAATAAAAAACTGGAACCAAAATCATGTACTGAAACTAAATGCCAAAAAAATGCATTATTCTATTCTTTGGGAATTCATCTTCCCCAGGGAACTACCATGTTAACACTACACCCCTAAGAGTTCACCCAGTTGTTTGAGATTAGGGAAATTATGTGAATACAAACATAACTCCTGATCAAAAGCTTATTATAAAGAAACCATGCACATAGTTTTGGTACAATGGAGTGGAAAATACATCTCATCACTTTAGTTACCAGGTGACACAATATTTATTAAAACTACAATAAAATACTTTAAAGCAATACTTCACTATACATTACAATTATTTGGTACATGGACTGCATTCAATAGAATGTTGTCCCCCCTCCCCTTAAATTCACTTTAAAAGGGTAACATCATATAATACTTCAGAATGTATTGTAAATTCAAGAAATACAAAGGTAATATGCATTTACCATCTTGGCGTTTTGGAAGTATATATTCAAGTGTCTGTTTTGTTTGTGAGTGCACGCTCATGTTGTCACATATTAATCCCTTTATTTCCAGTCATAGCTTAGCTGATCTTTACAAAATTTAAACAGAAGAAGATTATCAACTGGCAAATCACCTTTCAGTTTCAGAGGCAGTTTAGTAAGGTATCTCTGTGAGCATTAATAGTTGTATGTGTCTGGAAAGATACAAAGCCAAAGGGGGAATTATATTCAATGATTGGCCTAATGAGGGATGAATAAAGGGATATAATGACATCCCTAGATCTAGACACAATCCCTTTGCTTATAAACTGTGCACTATAGAAGGTCTTTCTTGCAGCAATGGACACTCTGTTGCCATGAGTTCAAATCATTCCAGCTGATATTTCATGTCCATGGTTGGTGTGGACCAGATGCAGTACTTTACATTTGTCTGAACCAAATCTCAAATGCCAGCTTTCTGCCTATATGGACAGCCATTCCAAGTCCTTTCTTAGACTATTATCCCAACATCCACTGTTATCTGCAAATAATTATTCGTTGACAAGGATATGGCTCCATAAGATCTAGCTTTAGCCTGTTCTCTGCTCCCTCAAATATAGCTGAAAGAAATACACTGAGTAGCAGTTAACCCAGTGCTAACCCCTCTGGTACTCCATCTCATTTACTACTTGCATTGTATATTTCACCACAACCCCCTGTTTCCTGCAACCAAGTGGCAATCCAGTTTCTCAGTCTCAATCCTACCTTTAATGCCTTCAGTTCTCCAAGCAGCCACTAGTTGTCACTTTTGTTAGACCAAATCAAATATCTCATAGAAGTCTAGGAATACTGAGAACAGATATTCCTCTGACAAGTTTCCATGCAACAATCCGTTTAACTGGGCTAGATTAATTTCATAGTTTATCCGGGGTATGAACTGATGTTGACTACTGTTCTCAAAATTATTGTCCTCTTTGAAAACAGTTGGCTTTATCCTCGGAATTCTCTATTTGACTTTACCTGCAGTTGTTAATTAATCTGCCTCTAGTTTGCAGAATTAAATTAGGAGAATATTCAGAAGTTTATCTTTTTTTCTGCTACAATCTCACACCAACTAATTAAACTTCTCTTTGTCCAAAAGTTCAACCACATTTTACTTCCTCTCTGCCTTGAAGCTCTGAATCTCCATGTCTGCTCCCAGAATATTCAAAACCTCTATGAATTTGATGATAGCACAATTTTGTATTTACTGAAATTCCTCCTTTTAAAAGTGCATTTGTTGCCCTCAAAAACCTCTACTCTAAGGTTATTCTGTTCTTTTCTAGAGTTTCCTTCTGTTCTTACCAATCTTACTTTTTCATTTCTTCTTTTTTTTTTTTGGACCCCACTAAAACCTATCACAACTCATATCATGTAGCCTCCTCAAGAAGCACTACTGACCCATTCATCTCTCCCATAACCAGGACAAGTTAATATCCTGCACCACCACCACCACCCCACCAGAAAGGTCTTGTCCAACTGTAGAGGATTTACCGTCACAGACCCTACCTAATGTTTCCAGACTGGGGGACAGAGCTGTTCTCTTTGTGGCCATCATAGGTTCATAGGTTCATAGGTAAATACTAGGCTATTTGCCCTAGGGCCTATATAAGCCTAGCCAAAGGTACCCTGGCTTTCGCCACCCAAGAAAATTATTTTCCTGTGCCACTGTCGAGCAGAGCCACAGAAGTGATCCCCGGGGTGAATTTTTTATCTCCCATCCAATCATCAAGATTTTTCTTGAAGAGTGCTAATGAGGTACTTTGTTTGATATAGACAGGTAGTTTGTTCTAGAGTATGGGAAGTCTCTGGGACAAGAATCTATCCCTCCAGCATGTTCTGTTTATTGTGGTGACAAGGTTTAGGTCCCTAGAGCATGTAGCTTGTAGGGATTGGTATTTCTTTAAGTGGAGCATGTCTAAAAGCTCTGGGTTTGACATAGCTTTGTGTGTTAGGCAGAGATCGCCTCTGAGTAGGTGATATGCAACGGAGTAAAGCTGCAGTTTTTTGTGACGGTCTGCATAGAGCATCTCTTTGAGGCTGGTAATCCTCTTTGTGAGGTATTTCTGTGGCCTTTCCAGTTGCTGTAGATGTCTTGTGTGGTACATACCAAAAGGGGCATTGTACTCTATAATGGGTCTAATGAGTGACAAGTAGAGGGGAATAATGACCTCTTTTTTCCTGGATGAGAAACCTTTTGTGATGAGGTGTGCCACATAGAAGGATTTCCTGACTACTGTGGCGATGTGATTATCAAAGGAGAGACTACTGTCCACCTGTGTCCCAAGGTCTCTTATCACACTTTCGCTGTTAAGTAGACTACCACCTATGTGGTAGTTCATGGGCACTGAGTTTTTACCAAAAGGAATGACAATGCACTTTTTGGCATTGAGCTTGAGCCATGGCTTTGACACCAGGCATCTGTCTCAGCAAGGCCCTTTTGTAGGATGTCCACATCTTTTGGAGTTTTGATTATGGCTCCTAGTTTGCAGTCATCTGCGAACTTCATTAGCCAAAGACCTTCTATGTTGGCCTGTACTTCAGAGAAGTAGATACCAAACAGGAGAGGACCCATGACTGAACCCTGTGGTACTCCACTTGTCACTGGTCTGAAGCTGGATTTGGAGTCTGCTACTTTCACAGTGTGGGTTCTGTCAGTGAGCCAGTTGGCAACCCATCTTGTCACATAGGGATTTATGCCTAGTTTAGTGAGTTTATCTATAATTCCAGAGTGGGGGATGGTGTCAAAAGCCTTGGCGAGATCTAGATAGGCTGTGTGAACCACCTTACCCTCATCTACGGCTTTGGTGACTGCTTCAAAGAAGTCTATCAGGTTTAGGAGGCATGATCTGACTTTTACAAACCCAAACTGGGTGGAGTCCTGAGTTTGGAGATTACCAATGTCAGACCAGGCTCGTTAGGCTACTGGGGCAGTAGTTTCCGGGGTCTGTGGTGGCTCCCCCTTTGTGGAGTGGGAAAACTGTCACTGTGCACCATTCAGTGGGCACATAGCCTGAGGTGATGCTGATTGAACATTGTACTTAGGTGGGGTGCCAGTTTGTTCTGTAGTTCATGTAGAACACAGCCTGAGATGTCGTCAGGTCCCATGGATGCTGTGCTCGTGGCTTTGGATAGTGTGTTTTTTACCTGTGCAGCCGTGATTACAGGAACTTTGCATTCTTCTGGTATAGAGATGGGCCCTTTAGGGGATGACAGAGGGGTAAAGTTAGCAATGATCCTATCTGCCAGGATGTTGGCAATATCCATTGGTTCTGTATATTTAGTGCCATTGTGCTGTAACTCAGAGCAGATCTGAATGTTGCCATTGAGATTCTTGACATAGCTATAGAATGCTTTGTGGTTGTCTTTAGAGTCAGTGGCAATTTTGTTTTCATAACTAACTTTGGAGGATTTTATGAGGGATCTCAGCTTCTTACTGAAGCTGACCAGGGAGTTTCTCCAATTATGGGATTTTACTCTTTTTTGCAACAGTTTCTTTCTTCTGTTGTAGAGTTTGTTTATGGCAGGGGACCACCAGATTGGCTTCCTTTTTTTTGGAGGATAGCATCTTGGTTCTGTTAGGGATTGCATGATCCATGTACTTGTGTAAGTGCTTATAAAGTGCATTTGTGTAGGATTCAGCAGTCATACCTCTGTTGTCCATCAGCATGGGTGTCGTGAAGTTTGCCACTTCTGTCTTAAGAAGCATGAAGCTGGCTTTGGAGAAATTTTTTACTGTGGTTTCCCTAATGGGGGGTGGGGGAGGGATGTGGATGTCTAGGGTGATTAGCTTGTGGTCGGATCTGACCAATGAGGAATTGACCTCTGGTGTGGAACACCGGTTGCCCATGTTGGTAATAACCAGGTCTAGAATATTGCTGCCCCTGGTGGGGGTGTGGATAAGTTGATCCATGGCATTGGAATTTATGAATTCCAGAAAACGTTGAGCACAAGAGTTGGTACATGAGTAGTTTTCCCAGTTAATGGTAGGGTAGTTGAAATCGCCCATTATTAGGGTGTTAGGTTGTACCCTAATATTTTCCAGTGTATTAAGAAATGAGGAGTGGGAATCCTGGGACATGGTGGGGGATCTGTAGCAAGCTACAATTTGGATTGTGGATTTGCCCAGAGTTAGTTGCACTTGGATAATCTCGGATGCATTATGCTGAGCAACTAGCCTGGAGGTGTGGATATCCTTAATGAATATGGACACGCCTCCACCTTTAGTGTTTTGGTCCAGGTTAGGTGGCCGAAAGGTGTGGTATGAATTATAGCCTGGTAATGCAGGGTACTCTCTGGAGCCTTGAACCAGGTCTCTGTCACTGCACAGATGTCAATGTTCTCCATTTTAAGGAGTGCCACGAGAGAGTGCATTTTGAGGTTTAGACTTCTAGCATTGAGTAGCAATACCCTCAGATTCTTCTTGCCTGTACCTGTTAGGATGGTGAATTTCTCATTTGAACCTTGCCTAAAAAAGGCACCATAGGGGTGGCTAGAGCCTTAGCCAGCATCTGAAATCCCAGGGGTGACAGGTGCAGGCCATCTCTGGCAAAGCGTCGTGGCTTGTCGATCATGTCATCCCAGGCAGACAGATACTGGATCCCCTTAGAATGACACCAGAAGCTTAGCCAATTGTTGAAGTCAATCATTTTGTCCTTGTACTGTGGTATCATTCTGGGTGATGGCAAGATGCTACTCAGGGCTAGGGTCATACCTGCCTGGGCTACAAGATCAGACAGCTCCTCCATGTCCCTTTTCATGTAGTCCAAGGAGGTACATCTCAGGTCATTCACACCAACATGGACAATGACAGAGTCATATTTGTACTTGTTGTGGAGTGACCTGAATGCATGCATTATGTTGCGGATCCTGGCACCTGATAGGCAGCTGACAGTAACTTTTTCCTTGTTTAGCCTGGTGAGTGGAACATCAGTGTGCCTGACTATAGAGTCACCTACGACTAGAGTGTTGGGTACGTTGTTATGCCTCATGGGCTGTGGTTGAGTGTCACACTGAGTTTGTCGGCTATGTGTCATTTAGGTTGTGTTGGGAGGGTGTAGGTTGCCTGTGTTTCTGCTTTGGAGGTCCCTGTTGCTTGGGCAGATTTTTACTGAGAGCCTCCATAAATGTAGGTGCGTGTTTTGTGTTTCTATGTGTGTGTTTTGGTGGTGTAGGCTTTGAGGGACTATGTGCTGAGTGTGGTGTGGTGCAAGTGTTTACCTTCTCCTCTTGACTGTCTAGTCCAGTCTTGGGTGAAAAGAGCTTTGCTTCCAGTTTGGCTATATAAGTGCATCTTTCATAGGTTGTAGTGATAGGTGGTAGGAGGAGAGGGTTGTCTGTGTACATGAGGCAATTACTGCATTGCCCCAAGATGCCCAGATTCATCAGGTAGACAGGAAAAAACACTGGGGGCTGACCCTTAGACATGCCTGGATAGGTGCTTATTTGTTAAGTACTAGAAACTGTTTTCCTCTAGACAGTGAGGAAAGTTGAGTGCTGTAGTAATTTGTAGCTTATTTAGTGCTTACAATAAGTTCTGAACAAATGCTGAAACAAAAAACTGGCTAGTTCTAAAAAACAAAATTAAGCTTGAAGGCTTCCCTCCAACACAGAAAGGCTTGGGGGCCTAGAAGCCTACAAATAGTCCTGGACACAGCAAATCTATACCCAGGCTAGACTACCCACAGGAAAGGCAGGAAACAAGCTTAGAAAAAGTTTTTTTTTTTTTTTTTTTTTTTTTTTTTGTAGTGTAAAGAGAGAAAGGAGTAGCAGAAACTAAGCTGATTGGCCTTCTCTAATGTTCTCCCTGTACTGGGTAGAATGAGGTAATGACACTAGACTGGGAGGAGGGTCCCAGACCAAATTTACACTAGGGGCGGGCAACTGCAAAGCCACCAACTATAAAAACACTATACCAACAGGGAGGGAGGGTGGGAAACAAACTGCAGAAATGTTTCTCACAGCTGAAAAGCAGCAGTGAGCCTTTAAATGAAAGTTTTAAACAGCTAAAGAAGCCTCTAGAAAAAAGAGTTTAACTGCAACAATTTATCAGAAACAAACAACCCAACAGATGCTTAATAAAAGTGGACAATTTCCAGTTAATACCTCACACACAGTGAAACTAGCTATAAAAATATGCAGTACACAAAGTGCTATAAATAACAAAGAAATAAAAAACAAAATAAGCAAAAAACAGGATACTTAATGTTATATATTATAGTTCCAAGTTTGCACAGTGTCCTTCCTTCGATCAGCTCAGTGTGAAATGGCAGAAACACTTACAACTTACCTTCTTTGGTAACAGAAAGTTGAAACCTGAGACAGCTTTTAAGAAAAAAATCGCAAAAGAACCAATGAGGTGCTTAGTCTAAGCTGTAGTCCAGGTGACCTCAGTCAGCCAATGACCTCAAACAATTCTCTCTCACTGAAATGCCTGATGGCTTTGGCTAAACCAAGATGTCCCTGAATATGTGCTCAGACACACAGCCTCCACAACCACTAGGCCCAAATACAAGCCTGAATATGGAAATGCTACAAATATCCCCACTACTTAGAAACAAACTGCAGAAATGTTTCTCACAGCTGAAAAGCAGCAGTGAGCCTTTAAATGAAAGTTTTAAACAGCTAAAGGAGCCTCTAGAAAAAGAGTTTAACTGCAACAAGTTATCAGAAACAAACAACCCAACAGATGCTTAATAAAAGTGGACAATTTCCAGTTAATACCTCACACACAGTGAAACTAGCTAGAAAAATACACAGTACACAAAGTGCTATAAATAAAGAAATAAAGAACAAAATAAGCAAAAAACAGGATACTTAATGTTATTTATTATAGTTCCGAATTTGCTCAGTGTCCTTCCTTCGATTAGTTCAGTGTGAAATGGCAGAAACACTCACAACTTAACTTCTTAGGTAACAGAAAGTTGAAACCTGAGACAGCTTTTAAGAAAGAAATCTCAAAATAACCAATGAGGTGCTTAGTCTAAGCTGTAATCCAGGTGACCTCAGTCAGCCAATGACCTTAAACAATTCTCTCTCACTGAAATGCCTGATGGCTTTGGCTAAACCAAGAGGTCCCTGAATATGTGCTCAGACACACAGCCTCCACAAACACTAGGCCCATATACAAGCCTGAATATGGAAATGCTACAAATATCCCCACTACTTAGAAACAAACTGCAGAAATGTTTCTCACAGCTGAAAAGCAGCAGTGAGCCTGTAAATGAAAGTTGTAAACAGCTAAAGGAGCCTCTAGAAAAAAGAGTTTAACTGCAACAAGTTATCAGAAACAAACAACCCAACAGATGCTTAATAAAAGTGGGCAATTTCCAGTTAATACCTCACACACAGTGAAACTAGCTGGAAAAATACACAGTACACAAAGTGCTATAAATAACAAAGAAATAAAGAACAAAATAATCAAAAAACAGGATACTTAATGTTATATATTATAGTTTCGAGTTTGCTCAGAGTCCTTCCTTCGATTAGCTCAGTGTGAAAATCATCCACTGATGGCTCACATTTGCCTTTTTTCAGCTCAATCTATTTCTCCAAAGACTGATATATGTGAGAGCCTGCTATGCCTTCTTTTTGGTATGTTTGTAGTTCTGAACATCCACCTTGTAATCTACTACTAAAACACAACTTGGCAGTGTGAAGCATACATCCTCAGTCCATATGGTGCATACTGGAACAATACTCTAACAGGCCAGACAGCCTCCCTCCTCCAGAATGAGTTGTCCATCTTCAACCATTCATTCACACCCTCTTCACTACCTCTACCTCCCAGGTTACTAGTCAGTCCTGAGCTGTCGGGATCACTTACAGGACTTGATCCTTCCATGCCATGGAGTAGGCTATTATTTTATTTTTTAGCCACAGCACTGTTTTCCCCCAGTAGTTTCACTCCTTCCCATATAATCATAATTGCACCTAGGTTACTCTTCCCATTCACTGTCACAGTCTTCCTTTCTCTAATAGCCTTTTCTGTTTTTATTTTAACTTCTAAATTTACCCTCACTAGTTCCTAAGATTTTCAAATCACACAGATCACAGCTTATTTCTCTAGTCATTTAGCAAGGTTTATTTTTTCGCTTTATACTTCCAGCTAACCCTGGTCACTTTGTTTAAGTATTTCTTCCTTTCTACCCTTTCTGCCCCACTTTCATCTATTTCCCACTGCCTCTCCCTTCAACCACCTTAATGCATTAGATTTACAGCCGCTCTGCATGCCATCACAGTTGTCTTCCCTCACCATTTTCCTTCTTTGGTCCAGCCATCCATTCTCTTACAATATTAGGCCTTGTCCCTGCCCTCCCAGTCTCCCTCATGTACTATATAAGGCTTCGTGAGACAGTTATCCCTTGAAACAGTCAGCAAATACTGTATAGCATACATAATTCTAATTATTACACCAAGTATGGCCTTCATAATTGTGAAGGATTTTTCTAGTCTCTGCCATCGCAGCCGCATTGGTACCTTCTCCGTGTTTCTCCAAAGAAACAAACACTGATCTCTCAGACTGAAATCTGCACTTTCACTCATTCCCAAATATCTTTAGTATGTCTAGCACACATGTGACTACCCTCTCTACATCTATGGTCAGTAGAATACAATCACATGCTTACTGGCTGACTATATTTTCATTATCTGATCTCCTTGTTCCTCTGTCTTTCTAAGTTTTATCCCCATAACCTCCATGTGGTGACTGAGATTATTGTTGCATTATCATTCTGCTTATCATAATTGCCCATGTATGATCATTTTCAAGAAAGATGATTCATACATAATCTTTTTCCACCCTTCCATCTCTCCCCAAAGAACCACTCTGTCCCATATGATAGGCCCTAACATCAGTCAGTACCACCAACCATCTCTTATTGACATCCCCAGCCAGTACTGGCATAAAATTAAGAACTACAATCCAGTGATCCACTAATGGTTTACCTTTTCAAAAGCCCATGTGACTCTCCTCTATCACGTCAGTTAACATGACCTGCAGTCTGTTTGTGAGGATGTTTACAAACATTTTAGTCTCAGCATTGCATTAAGCCTGGAGTTAATCATCTCTGTTTACTCCTCCTTTCACTTAACAGTACTGCTGCATTACATGTGTGTCTGCACTGCTTCAATGTTCAAATTTTTTATCTTCCCCCAGTTCACTTTACTTAATTAACAGCCTGTCTAAATTGAATGTTCTAAATAGCGAACGCTCACATGAGCAAAAATGCAGGACCTCGAAAATGTCTGTTGCTTATTTTAAAGCTGTCTCGCTATGTTAAACCTATTTAACATAGCGAAACAGTAAAAAGCAACGGAGATCTTGCTTTCTCTGTTGCTTTTTTTTAAACCTGTCTCGCTATGTTAGATGGGTTTAACATAGCGAGACAGCTTTAAAATAAGCAACGGAGATCTCTGTTGCTTATTTTAAAGCTGTCTCGCTATGTTAAACCCATCTAATATAGCGAGACAGGTTTAAAAAAAAAGCAACGAAGAAAGCAAGATCTCCGTTGCTTTTTACACACTGTGTCACTATGTTAAAGGAGTTTAACATAGCGAGACAGCTTTAAAAAAAGCAACGGAGATCTCCATTGCTTTTTTTAAACCTGTGTCGCTATGTTAAACTCTTTTAACATAGCGAGACAGTGTTTTAAAAAAAAGACTTATACTAATGGAAAATGTCCGGACGACCGGACCTTTTTCCATTAGTATAAGTCGATTTACAACGTGCACGCTGGCCAATCAGCATGCACGTTTTGGAATATTAATGAGGGGTCATGGTATAATATCCTTCCTTTCTTACACATAGCATCTGGCACTCCAGTATAGAACACATATATGCATATTTCCCCTTTATTCACATAAACATGATGTACGTCCCCTTTATTCACATAAACATGATGTACGTCTTCCTCGTCCTTCACCCGCACCTCTCATTGCAAGTGCCTATAGCTATACCCTCAGAGAAACTTGCATCTTTCATTCTCCTAAATTATGATTGTTACTTGCTTCCTTACTTCAAAATAGTTGGTTAATCTAAGTCATCTCTCTTTCGCTGAGTGCTGACCTACAAGCTCTCCCCTTCACATATTACCCATCTTTTTCTTATGTTGCCACCTGCGGCCTGAAATGTACAACAGTGTATTCTTGTTACTCGCAACTGTTTTATTATTATATTGCTTCTTTTATAGTCATCCAAGGAATATTATCATTTTCTACCTGAAAAATCATCATTCCTTCCTTCCTTCTCCTGTCATGCTCACGCATCCATCATATTGCTCTATTTCTAGTTTACCATTTGTGTTGAAGGTTTTGGATCAAAGCATTCATAAGGATCTGTCCTTCCGCTGTCTGTTGATTAGTCATCTGTCTGCTATGGTACACAAACCTAGACCCTTCTACCCCTAAAATGGTTAGGTATAAGAGTAACACAATTAGCTACAACAAGTAGCCCTGGCTGCCTCCAAATCTTAGATGAGTTCATTTACTTCTCTTTTCACATACTTAGATGCAATAAGACTTGCTTATATGTAAGGCTCACCTCAATAGTTTGGACTGCCAACCTCACACTGTGCTCTGAAAGTTCATTAATATGCCAGGGTCAAATAAATGGAATTTTGCCAGGTTTGACTGCTCCCTCTCCATCTCTAAGTCACTCAGCACGTTGTGTTTATTAAGTACCAGGATGTACATCTGCCTGCTGCCTTAGAACAGTGTAGATATTACTACATCATCCTGTCTGCCCAAGAAAGGTATTTGTAATATAAATAAAAAAATAAATGTTTCAAAGCATCAGGTTGAAAAGTAGTTCAACCTATTACAATGCAGATGAATATTTTCAGTCCCACATCATCATCATCATCCTCTTTCGGCTTTTCCCGTTAGAGGTCACCACAGCGTATCATCTCTTTCCATTTCTTCCTATCCTCTGCGTCTTGCTCTGTCACACCAACCACCTGCATGTCCTCTCTCACCACGTCCATAAACCTTATCTTAGGCCTTCCTCTTTTCCTTTTACCTGGCAGCTCCATCCTTAGCATCTTTTTCCCAATATACCCATCATCCCTCCTCAGCACATGTCCAAACCAATGCAATCTCGTCTCTCTTGCTTTGTCTCCAAACTGTCCAACATGAGCTGACCCTGTAATATACTGATTCCTAATCCTATTCATCCTAGTCACACCAAGTGCAAATCTTAACATCTTTAACTCTGCCACATCCAGCTCTGACTCCTGCCTTTTTGTCAATGCCACTGTCTCCAACCCATATAACATAGCTGGCCTCAATACCCTCTTGTAGACCTTCCCTTTCACTCTTACTGGTACTCGTCTGTCACAAATCACTCCTGACACTCTTCTCCACCCATTCCACCCTGCCTGTACTGTCTTCTTCACCTCTCTTCCACACTCACCATTACTCTGAACTGTTGATCCCAAGTACTTAAACTTGTCCACCATTACCAACTCTACTCCCTGCACCCTTACCATTCCTCTACCCTCCCTCTCATTTACACACATATATTCTGTCTTAGCCCAGCTGACCTTCATTCCTCTGCTCTCTAGAGCATATCTCCACCTCTCCAGAGTCTCCTCAACCTGATTCCTACTCTCACTACAGATCACAATGTCATCTGCAAACATCATAGTCCACGGGGCCTCCTGTCTGATCCCACAAAAGCGGTAATATTGCTGGATCGGCAGGCATCATTGCTGAAATGCATAAGAAATTAAGCTTTTGTATATTGAATGTCATTTTAATGATGTTTAATAGTGTTTTGTCATTTAGGAATACTCGCTACCCATGATGATATTATTCTTGAACTGCAGTTGAGACCTAAAATGACCACATTTGATGCTCTTTTAATACACTAATAGCATTTACAAAACACTGACTACAAATGGTTCTTGGATATAACTGTAAACAGGGTAATTCTTCTGATGTCAAGTCTCACTTATCCCGACTGAAGTCAATATATGTGGGGGAGACAAACTCAAGGCAAGATCGTGAAAGCATCTCTCTCTTTTTTCCCCACACCCCGAGTATGGATTTTTGCCACGCTTTGTTTTTTAAGTCTTGATTACTTTTGGAAGTGGTCAGTCATGCTAAAGTTCCTGACATGCCTAAAGTTTTCCCAGTACACATATTTTAAAATGCTAGACGCTGTAATACTATTACATTACTAAAGTCATTTATGCTGAGTCCTGAGATTTATACATGCTGTATTTTTATCTTGCATTCTACATTTGTTTGCTGCTGGTGTTTAGCACTTATAACCTAAAAAACTTTTGCCTCATTCAGAGATCATTTCTAAATGTGCATTGCTAATGATTCCTATTAACTGATGGATGCTCCTAGATAATCCATGTTAGCTATTTGCTCACTGGACGAGTATAGTATTTTGCATGTCCCTGTGTTTCACCACTGAACTGTTTAGATTTATTCACTATGTTGCACTACTCAAAGCTGGATTGTTAGTTTGTGACTGCTTCTATTTATTTATTTTTGTTTTAACAGATAATCTGTTCTGTTTTGGTGAATTGATTTTATTTATATACAGTTAAGCAATAGCCTGTTAACAATGAATTTGTTTGTTGCTTTCTCTAATTTAATTCCAGCATTTTGTATTTTTTTGTTTATAGTTTATTTATTTTCAGAGAGCTGAATGACTGTCAGATAATATTTCATTCTGCAGTTTTATTTTTGTGTGTTCTTATTAGGAGCATTCAATGTTTGTAAAAAGTGCTAAGGAAGTAGATTTTATAATAAACCTGAATCTCAACTGTGTTACTGAGTGATTACGCAGTTCCACTCAGGTGTGCTTTTGCTTGGTTTTAGAAAGAGGATTAAGGGTATGAAGTGTTAACAAACTGCTTCCTGTGGTCCAGGGTTTGATTTTCTCAGCCATCATTTACCTATTGTGTTACCTTGAGCAAGTCTCTTGATCAGACAATGCAGAGGTAATCGGTCAAGTTCATCAATGGTATGTCTGAAATGATATTTCCTATATTCACTTTTGCTGTTAATGTTTTCTACAAGTAGGGTGTAATCCTATTATAATAAGTCACCATTTTATCACACTTCTTAACAGTTATAAATTATTTCAGTTGTTAAAATATAAACATTTATGACTAAATTAGCAAGCGGTGTGCCTATGTAAAACAACTTTTAAATGTATTTATTCAGCTTGACATCACTTAAACCTAGCAGCATGTTTATTTATTTATTGGCATTTGTTTACCAGGATAGCCCACTAGCCAAACAGAGACCATTTTCAGTGAAGGTTCGGAGAGAAAAGCTCCACAAAAACAACTGGAAAATACAAAGCACCACAGAAAACAACATTTAGAGTTTACTCAGCACAGAGGGGAAAAATTATTACAAAGTAGCACATTTAAAATATAAGATTTATGTGCTGTGCAGTCTTTGTCGGTCAGTTTCTCTGCAGTTGTATATATCTAAGTGCTTCTACAGATGTTATGTTTAGGCCTAATCTAATGTAATTGTCTGTTTAGTTTTGTTTCCACGTGTTAAAAAGAAAAAGCAAAGGCTTAACCATAGTGTCTTCTATTCTTATAACACTTAACATTCCATGAACTAAGTTATCTAGCAGGCTTCTATGCTGTCATCACTGTATTTCAACCATCATAGAATTTCTTGTCACTAATGGCAAATGTTGTTAACCTCTGATAGTTATAAGGGCCTAATCGCCATGCACAGTTTGTTCTTTGTTCTGTATTGCATGTACTTCTATAAGCATGTGTTTAATTTAGATCACAATTGGTAAGTGGTCTTCTAGAAATTTGAATTTCTGTTTAGTTAAAGAACAGATAAGTCAATCAACTGGTCAATCAGTACGTACTTTTACTGGTTTTCCACATTGTATTAGAGCCCACAATGGGGTGTGTGGGATCTGGATGCTGTCTTGAAGCATGCACATATCCTGCTGATATTTTTAATTGTAGTTGTTTTCTGGTCAGTGTTTTGAATGTCTGCATTGTAATAGATCAGTTTCAGTAACATAAATACATATATGTACACACACACGCACACACACACACACACACACACACACACACACACACACACACACACACACACACACACACACACACACACACACACATATATTATCTAGATCTTTTGAAACAGAAGTTTTAAATACATTAAAAATAATGAGACTTGGTATTAACATTTACTGTGTCCATCTGGTAACCCTGCATTTACAAGTGAGTATGATTTTTTTCTGAACTTCAGTATCTGGTTCTGAAGATGGTGTTTTACCAGTGCTACTACTCTGGAACTCACACACAGAGGGTGTCTATATTATTTACTCTACTTCATGTGTTAGTCTGCTTAAATTTAACAAGGCATTTAATGAACTATGTTCACGGTCCATGTCTGGTTTACTGTTTGATCACACAAGTATGTTATCGCTGTATCTTTAAAAAATATGTTGCTTCAGGTTTCCCCTTCAAAGTTATGGGTCAGTCCACAGGAAAGACAGCAATATGTTTTTTTTTTTTTTTTCAAAACGCAATTTTATTGATTTTTACAGATACAAAGGGAGAGAAAAAAAAAACATTATTACAATAATAGATGGATTAATCCTGCACAGGTAAATATATGTTTCAGAATTCTAAAGTAAAGTTTTTTTGTTCTTGACCATGGAAAATAAATACCATGCAAAATACCATTACATTTAGTTCATCTTTTGTTATCTCAATTTTTTAAAAAATGCTAATGCAGACTTTAAAGCAAGGGGTGCATGTTCTTAGACATCAGAAAAGGGCATTATTAAACAGAATTAAAAAAAAAAAAGGTTGGTGCTAAACTTTTACCAAGACTGCTCTTTTAATATTTAATTTGCATGAACTGAAGAGATAAAGAGAGTGGCTTAGCTGACTTTGTAATGTTCAGTCAAATTAAACAAGGAGTTACAGAAAATTGAAATGGTTATCTAGGCTTAGAAGACCAGAGGGAGTGAGAAGAGGAGAAAGGCACTGAGAAGAGAAGATTTTCAATGTTGTTTTTGTAACTGTGAGGACATTAAAAGACTCAAGTGACACAGTGCCTGGTTCAGTCAGATAACCTCTTTCAATAAGAAATATATCCACGGATGGACGAATATCTCTGTAATACTGTGCGGAGGTCATTTGCCAAACTGTATGCAATGCTCAATAAGAATTTATTTTTTTTAGTAAGAAATCCTGCTCTTATCAACAGTTCACAAGAGAGCAGTGAAAGCTCATTGTTAATTAAAGCTGTAGGTTTTTTCATTTTGTGTTAGCAGAGCTTTCATCATTTAACTAGAAGTTAAAATAATACACATGGTATGCCCGCCATATGAAAGTTCATCAAGACAATTTAAAAAAATAACATGTTGCAGGTGGCAGAATCTAACCACTTGCAATACCATACTGTCAGTGCAGGTCTGGGCTTGTGGGCCGTGGGGGGACTTGCTGTAACACAGAAAAGCTATTAATGGGAATGGAGCTGGGGAAGGCAGTGAGATGTTTGGGAATTTACAAGTATCTGATCATATGTACTTGCCTAGAAAACTGGGAAGGTGGCAGCTGTTGACACAGTCACTATAGGAGTTAGAAGTGAATTGTAAGGAGGGATAGCTAAAAGGATATGAAGAATGTCTTTTATTAGCAGCCATGGACTGAGTCAACTATGTCTATTACAGAGGCCACCTCCTCTCTAATCTTCCTTGGGTAGTGTTTTGCAGAATGAGATCATTAAAAAGAAGCCTATATTAACAGGGGCCTTTGTTTCATTTGCCATTTGAATCATTCAGTTTTGATTGTATGATAACTGGTAATGACATTGGTTCAGTACTAGAGGAAAATATGCTAGCCTGAATCCATACTGTGCAGAGCTGTAACTACAATATCAGAGACCCCTGGCCACCTTTTATTTTGTACCTTCTGTCACTCCAAACTAGAGGACAAAAATAAAAAATGGTCTTCAAATCAAGATGAAGAACAAAAAAAAATATATATATATATATATATATATATATATATATATATATATATATATATATATATAGGTCTACCTGATAATACCAACACACCAAAACACCAACAATGAAATAACCAACACGAAAACACAAAAAAAAAAGAAAGTTCAAAAACACGAAACTTCACATGCCTGACAAACCAAAATCCCTACAATCAACAAAACAAATACCTTTCCCAAAAAACACACACACAACACAAGCACACAAAAAACCTTACAAACCTACACTAAACCTTACATACACACTATGCACTAACCATAACCCAAACCCTAACCCTAAGATCCGTCACTATCGCACAATTACTTTACTCGCACCCTAACCCTAAGGTCCATCACTATCGCACAATTACTTTACTCGCACCCAAACCCTAACTCACTTAATCCGCCCCTAGCCCTCAAGTCTGTCACTATCACACACTTACCTTACCTGCACCCTAACTCTAACTCACTTAACCTGCCCTAAACCTAAAGTCCGTCACTATCACACACTTACCTTACCCACACCCTGACCCTAACGTCTGTCCCTATTGCACACTTACTTTAACATGTCGGTGTCCTCAGCGTCGGGATTCTCAACTGTCAGTCTTCTCCATTGTCGATCTTCCAGTGTCGGTGTTCTCGTTGTCGGCGTTCTGCGATTTTGGTGTTTTCAGGTAGACCCATATATATATATATATATATATATATATATATATATATATATATATATATATATATATATATATATATATATACATATATCTATATATACACACACACACACATATAAATACCTTGGCTAAAAGAAAGTAGAAGAAAAATTTGTTTATGTTATGAGCTTTTGTAAGGAGGACTGCTATACTTCAGTAAAGCTCTGTACACTGAATGTCCTTGTCATTGTATCAGCTGCATTCATGACTGATTATTGTGGCTGTTTAAATGCTTTTACTACTACAAAGAAGCCCTACTACTGGGAGTGATCAGAAATCCATCCACATCTACACTGAAGTGCCAGTCGTGCCCCCTAACTGCTTATGCCCAAGAAAGCTACCCCACTTGCCCCAGTCTTACTACTGATTCACAAGGTTACAGGTAAAAAATATGAACTCTTATTTTTATGTCTGTATAATCATGGCTTAGAGAAAATTTGGACTTTTTCATCCCAGTTTGATGCTGGCACACTAAACACGATACAGTCAATGCATTGGTTGTGAGGGCTATTTGGTCAGTTTAGTATAAAATACAATACATAGTCACAGCTCATTAATACTCCTCCCCACATGTGCACAATCTGTTACCAGAAATGCTTATGCAGTGACATGACTCTAGACAGCAGTAAAATGGTTGGGTGTGATACCTATTTATGCGAAAGCGTCAGGTGAAGCTGTAGGTTAGAACGGGTACTGTACTCTGTAATGATGCAGCTGTCATAAAAAGAATTCCCTCTAGGTCTTCATAATTTTTTTTTATTATTATTTATTTTATTATTTTATATTTGTCTGCTAGGGTAGTGCACTGATCTCAGTAAACCATCTGCAGGCACAACTCAGGTGAGTATATCACAATGTAAAGAAGAGTTAAAATTATATTCCAAGTAATACAGAGATACATAGCTGTACAAACTTCAGAAATCTATCCAAATTTTACACATGACAACATGAGAGGCAAGTTACAAGAAATGCGGACATGAAAGCAAGTAATACACATGTTGTCACTTTCTATTTCAGTTGAATTTGTAAATTTGCAGCAGGACCTAGGCCTGACACAGTACCTACTAGCATATAGAGATCTACTGGGTCCAGAGGCAGGCCTGCTTAGTATTTTGAAAGAAATTTTATGAGACTTCTGATATAGGCTAGAACTGCTGACCAAAATTTTGAGTTGCCTCTATCCAGCTCTTGTAAGAAAAGACCATTAGCAACATTAGCAAGGCAATGGCTCTGTAGCAAAGGATGCATTTCAGAAAGTTAGCACTCAACAGATTCAGAGCAAACAATCTAATTAAAATTCATCTCAATCCAAGAGGTAAAAAAGAACCATATTCTTATCTTTTACTCATTGTCTTTGTGAAATTAATAGTCAGTGAGTGATGAACAGCAGAGGATCACCCTGGACAGATCTGGTACAGTCATCAACAAAACGGATTCCTTTCTGGGAGATACAACAGAAGATAAAGAGGTGATGAGGACAAATTATTTCTCCTAGAACACCCACGGTACACATAAATAAATTGTATAGATCTTATTATGGCTTATTCTTAATTTTCATCATCACGTGATGGGAGAGTTGAAATAAGCTATTCAATTCCACCCTCCACAGTCTTCTTCTTCTTTTGGCTTTTTCCCTGTTAGGGGTCACCACAGAAGATCAACTGTCCGCTCATGATTGGCAGTGGAGTTTTACGGTGTCGAGTTGCCAGTCCAGTGCCCAACCTTCCACAGAAGGCGCACACATGCACGCACTCATTCCTAGGGCCAATTTAGAGTATCCAATCCACCTACAGCATGTCTTTGGGATGTGGGAGGAAACCGGAGCACCCGGAAGAAACCCACGCAACCACAGGGAGGACATGCAGACTCCACACAGAAGGCACCCCAGCCGAGGATTGAACTGGAGAACTTCTTGCTGTGAGGCGACAATGCTAACTGCTGCACCACCGCAGCCATTCCACCCTCCACAGTACTTTCAGGAAATGGTCTAAAACAGCTGCCTGCAGATAGATGCAGTTTCTAAAATAGTCCCTTGATACCGAATATCTGGAAATCAAAAAACACTGTTCTGAAAATGTGAAAAAGCAAACCCCTCTCCATCCTCCAGAGATAATAAGAAGTGGTTGGATATCACCCATGGTGGTGATGGTGCTTAAAGTGATGCAGATGTTGCTCTGTGTTGATAGTGACAAATGTCCATACGGGGAATGTTTCTTCCTTTCCCTCTGTCTTATTTACATATTAAGCATCAGACCAGGTCCTCATGCACCATATCCTTTGACCCATTTCTCCTGATACTGTCCCCACCTCTGCAGGCTTTAGTTTATACTTGACCTGAAATGCATCCAGTTTTATGAAAAACAGAACATGTCTGTTCTCTGTGCAGAGGGTTACTATTATTTCTAGGCATTTGACACATCTGTCTACCATTTCGGGGTGCTTTCCATGTTTATGTTGCAATCTAAGAGTATAACTTTTGTGCTCATGGCCATCTGTCATTTCCTCTATCTGTTCCTATTGGGATATCAGTGATGCTAAACTAGGGCAGCCAGCACAATATGTTCCCAGATACGTGGCTGTATCCCCTTCTGGGTAGTGATACCCCATTATTAAATTTAATACAATATTATATAAAAGACAACAGTTTCACTGCTAAATTGGAGGGCTGAAGCTGTTACCTTATTTCAGTTTGTTGTCATAATACTACATTTCCTTTACCTAAGCATTTTGTGTTCTAAGACTCAACAGTTGTCTTCAGAATATAAAATATTCAGGAATTTAGCACTTATCAGACCAAACAGAAAAGTAAAAGTCATCAAAGAACATCATGCAGATGTGCGATAAAGATTTAAGAAGAACATGAATTATTTGTTCTTGTTTAAAGTACAGGCTTCAATGCTGTACAAAAGCCCCAAGTGATGTGCTAAGAATTCTGTTCCACTGAATCTCTTTAAATTGTCTTCATTCGGGTGGTTGCTCCATTACTTTAAAGGAAACATATTTTCGTCTGTGGAACATTAATTTAATGATAGACTGCAGTGGTGACAGCTGAAAAAAAGGTATAACTCTTAAGGTACCAATCATAGCTTGTGATGCACTAGGCAGTAAACACACAACAGGGAATACACTGCATTCAGAAATAGAATTTCTGTGCACCATGCCAACAGCAAAGATTTGTGATCTTCATTTAGGATCCAGAAATGTGCTTTTAAAGGTATCATGTATTTTACAAACACATTTTCACAGCAGGAAATCCTGTCTTCTGACACAAAAGGATGCAATATTTGTTCCCCTGCATTACCCACGTCACCTTGTAATAAGGCTATAAACATCAATAGATTGCTGCAGAAACAAGCCTTATGAAAAATTCTGTGTTCAGAACAGGGGGTTCTACAGGGGAAACAGAGAGGTGAAACATTTGCATTGCTAATATGATTGCTTTTAAAATTTAAAAGCACATTTTGGTGTTGGCAAGCTAGAGTAATGTCATTCCATAGACTTACTCTACTAGCAATGCCCTCAGACCTCTAGACAGCTGCATATCTATCCATTAAGTGTTCTGTAGCTCTGTAGAGTATTATGTTGTGTGTGTTTATATTCCATTTTAAATTAACCTCAGTGCTTTAAGATAATTCTTTTTGCCCCATTTTATCCTTTTTACTTCTGTAAAATGCATTTGGTCCTTTAGGTTAGTCTTTTTTAATCAGTTTAAAATCCACTTTAAAATATTTCTTTAAATGTCCATCTACTAGTAACGGTTGCTTTGGCATTCACTTTCCGCTGTAATTAAGTATGCATCCTTCAATGTTGTAGTTCTTTCTACTAAAATGAATTAATGAGAAAAACATGCTGTTCCATAGCGTTATTACATAATGGGTAGTTGAAATCAGCTGCAAATATCAATGGAAGCATGGACCCAGGGGCATCTGAAGGGATGCACATTTTATTCATATTCACTCTCCATTTTTGCAATCTTGAACCTTTTGTGATGGGAAAGTTAACCTTGTTTTCTGGCTTGTCATGTCTAATGTCACTTCATAACATACCTCTCAGTCTCTTAGCACAAGAACTCCGTCCGAGCCAAAAAATAACAGGGTGCACAAAGGCTCAAAATCAGAGACAGATTTCAAACATTGCTCTTATAAACTTAGAAAGTTGCTAGAATAACATTTTGAATTAGCATGCATTTTTGAATGATATGACCTGAAACACAAAAGTTTATCATTATTAACTGACTAAAAGCCTCAAAGATTTGCCAAAAACATACAAATTTCATGAGGGACAAACCAAAAATATGTGTCAAAAAATATGGGCATTCTATTAAAATCTGGACAGTTGAGAGGTGTAGTTTCAGAATTCTCTTTTGTGGCAGGGACAGGTAGAGCATTTCAATTTCATTATTTTTTTATAAAACATAAACTCAGCCTAGTATACAGAATAAAGTGACATCTTGCTGTTAATCTTCTAAAAGCACATTCCTCATGCTATTCTGCAGTGGTTCACATTCCAGCCTCAGCCCAAGGAAAGATTCCTCTCTCCCTAAGCCATAACGAGCATAGACTTCTTATTGGATGTATACACATAGCCAAAAATAGCTATATTAATTACATTAAAGTTGAAAGTGATAGATCAGTTGGAATAATGCTACAAATGTAAAACAGCAGATTTCTCTTTACAAGCACATGTATTTAGAACTGATCTGCATTATTTGCTAGGCTGTAGACCTGTACTTTTCTTGTTAGTAAGCCGTATTAGTTACGAGTATTACTGGTTCGGCTTAATTTCAACAAAGATGATTTTATTCCATCAAATTGAGTACTCAGAGTGAAGGAACATGAAGTACTGCCATAAACAGCACTTGTTCAGAAACTAAGGACCACAATTAGAAAACTTTGCTGCATGTTGGTAAATGAATTTGCACTATAAGTGTCCAAAAGCAGGTTCAATTCATAAAAAACAGGCTCCACAACATGGGCAGACCAGGATGCTTGGTCAGTTGCAGTGTATGCTACTGATTATATAATGAAGTACCCTGTGTGATAGTGAGGCAAAACAAAATGGTGCATTGATTCAGCAGTATATAAATGATGTGCTCTGGAGCTGTATATTTGAACTCATCTGAATATTTGTGCTCAGACGTTGTAAATCGTTAAGTTATATTATGGGTTGTCACAGCTTTAATAAATGTGCATCTTCAAGAGGCTGTTATTATGCTGCCATGCATCATGATGCACAACATCGCCTGTGGAGGTGTAGAGTCATTTGACCATGTTTAACATTTCATGACACCAATATTATGAAAAGTATCATATTCACGAAACTCTGGCTATGTTTCATCCTCATTACAGTGGACACTAAAATATGTGTGACTTTATTTATATTAGCTACATGGACCTTTAAGCAACCTACAGGGAAAACAGTGGGGGTATCTCAGGTATCTAACTCAAAATACTCCGTAAGTTTCCCGATGCCATGCTTCAGCATGTGGGGGAGCATATGTGGTCATCACATAGAGGAACCAGTTATCTCTGTGATATCTGGATAGTCTGGGTTTCTGCAAGCATAGAGGCAGTGCCATGGTCTGTGACTGGAATGCAGTAGTCACATTCCCTGTGTCCAGCACATACTGTACTTCCTGGCCATGCCAGCTTAACCCATCCATCATTATCAGAAGCTGTTGATTCTCCATTGTCAAATGGGGACAGTTTAACAGTGCTGGTGCAGATAAAGATTCTTCTGTAAATACACCAAAGCACAAACTATCCATTTTAAGTATGATCCAGCACCAGAAGTAAATGCAACTGAGAGTTTTACAAATGTAAACATGATAAAAGTTAATACCCTGTGAACATACCTTGTGCAAATGGATGGTGCTGTTAAATCCCTGATGCACCTGTGACGCAATAAGTTAACAAGTTTAATTTAGTTTTATAGTGACTAAAGGATGCAGAGGACTTGCAGTCATTGATGCACAGAAATAGGCTTGCATACCTGGGGCATCTACAGTGGATGGTCTCTGGAACCTGTCCAGCTTTGACCCAGTACCACACTGCTGAACTATGTAGAGTTGATATTTGGCCAGTAATGCCTCTCTTTAAGAGACAGTAAACTCAGTTGTCCCCAGCTGTTACCCTGTATTCCATTGGCAAGACTTGTGCCCCTTTTTAAGTACCCATATCATATATCAGTGGCCATGTAGTGCACCATCTCAGAACCATGTTCCTGCCTATCAACCTGATTCACATTGTTTACAATTTCATCACAGGTCATTGTAGGGCTGGACAGCTGCATGCAAGTCAAAGAGCGGACAACCATGGAAAGGAACGATTTGAAATAGCATCTCATTATCTGTATCTGAAAATATCATTTTACTTGTGGGTGATGATGTCCTGTCAGATACATTACTCTATTTCTGCTTGTCCTGTTTTCTAGGCATTGCTCTGTTAGTATAAAAAAACAGTGGAATTTATAGTCCTACATGGCCCTTACAAACCTTAACACCACTAGTATCCTCCTCGGCCATATACAGTGCTGTTTTAATGTCTGACAATTATACATCTATATTCGTACTCTTTAAGTAATGTCAAGCACATTGGTTTACTGAGCACGTCTCCCATGAAGCAATCACAAAATTGCAACTAGCCAAGGACGCATGACTGCTCCTCACACTGTTACAAATATTTTAGCTACTAAGGTAACATTTAATGAATACATCACCAAAACAATATTGAAGAGTGCTCTGCGTCTGAGTACATGGGTGTATCGTCTATTAACCTAGACAATCCTACAGTCCAGTAATAGCTATTCGTCTTGCAATCACCTTCACAATACACCTTGGGCAGCAGATTTAAAAGTAACGACAAACTTATATCCTTTATTATCAATAAGCTGAGTATCAGCAAAAGGCAGCTGTATTACAAATGAATGAAGTTGTAAAAAGTAACACTTGCATAATGCAAGTAGAATTATTTTTTGCTGAAGAAAGTTTTCTTTTGAAATTCACCTTATGCAAGAATCAAACTTTAAGCTCCAGGGGATTTCCTTCATATTGCAATAAGGATCTGTGCCTCTCATTATGCTTACATTATGGAGATTTACCTGGCTGGGGTCAATGATTATGCTAATTAGGTCTCAGCTCATTATTGTTTCTGAGTCACTCAATTTGTCCAATGAGAAAACCTCCTAACCATCAAGCACACATCTCCTCAATGTTGTGCACATGCTTGTGTCACTTTGGGCATTGTTGCGTATGCCTGGTCCAGATTAGACTTTTGTTTTTTTGTGGGGGGTAGGGTTGCAATTTCATGGTTAACTGTCTAAACCTGGTGTCAGTGTAGTGCCTAATATCTTAACAGGGGTTGAGGCCTGCAATTTTTCAGTCCTTAAAGTCCCATTATAAACCATAATAATACATCTTTATTTTCTGAGCTTGCCATGCTCCACACAAATAAATTGCTTGTCCATGCCCCAATGGTGTGTGGGAGATGGAACATATGACACCTAATATGGCTGCCAATTCTCTGCCATTTTTCCATGAGATTCTTCATGGTGAGGCATCATGATCAGGGAAGGGGCAGGTATTTCTCTTTTTAGAGTACAGAGGTGGCATGAGCAGGAGTCTTACTAACTTCATAAGATTACAGCCAGAGGCTCATGCAGGAGGGCTATAAAGTGCCTCAGCATAACATTGAAGCCTGGAATAGTTAAGTTCAGGCTGTTACCGTGAAACTGGAGTTCCATGCACACTGCCTTCATCATTACAGTGACATGAGGTGCCACATTCTTGACCTCCTTGCCTAATGGCAGGCCACCAATGTACTGTAAGTAGAACTTGTTAATTACACATTTGAAATGACAATGCATGCCATTCACAAATATTATGCAGTGCTTTGTGTACATCTATAGCGCCTGAAGATATCACAGTGAACAGGCAGCTACACAGGAGAAGACTGAAGTGCCTAAGAGAGTGCAAGATCGACTATATATGATTCAGACTGTTTTACTTTTAATACTAACAATAGTAGATATTAATTCCCAAAATGTATACCTTTCATATAACAATACCTCGTGTGTCATTACTGCCCAGCATGTGACTGTTGAGTGATATTACAATTTGTGTATGAATACATCCTCCTCTATATGTGGATAAGTGGATCAGCATGTGAAGATTCTGCTCCCACATTGTGATGATGTTTGTGGAGTAAATTCCACTCCCCAAGTTGTGTTATCATGAAAAATATTTAAGGTTTATTTTTCTGTCTCATTATAATAACTGCAGCATTAGATGGACCACACAGGGTTCCTATTAGATGTTCAACAGTTTAGGTTGTCAAATGCCTAATTGGTGACACCTAAGCGTCGAAATTTTAAAATCGCAAATGGCCACATATGCAAATTCTTTCCTCAGGAAAGAATTTGCTTGGCCGTTATCAGGGATTTGCCCTTTCCCCAATGTAGAGAGATCTCGGAGTTGGTATATTTAGTTAGGGGGGGTGTGGTGGGCAAGCCCCCCACTATGATTGGGTTCAGAAGTTTATTTTATTTTGCGAAGGCCTAGTGAATTCTTTTCCAATAAAAGGATGGCCATTCATGATTTTTAGGTTTCGATGCTTAGGTGTCGATGTTTACACATTCGACAACCTAAGCTTTTGATGGAGTAATATAGACTCGACCAAACATGCATGATCATCATTATTGTTTGGGTGGATATGTTTGAGTATGAAAGAGAATTTGTTTCCTTTACATATAACCTGTGAGTGAAACGTATGCCTGAGAGGCACATCTTATTTGTATATCTGCATTTATTTTGCACATCATTACTACGTCAGACTACAGAACAATTGTCTAAGTAACTCATCACATTAATCCTCTCTCTCTGTCAGACTATAGATGATAATATCTGCTGGTTCAGCTGTATATTCTAACCGCCAAGTTAAATTCAGAAGTCTTTTTTATCCAACAAGCACATTTAAGTTTGTGTATCACTTTAATACTAAGGATTTATAGGAGCTTCAGTTTTTCTATTTTATTTGTACTTCCCATCCCCCACCCCCTTGTCAATATTCTCTTCCTTACATACATCATTTTGTTTATTATTTTTTTTCTATCCTTTTTTGCTATTATATGCAGCAGCTTAATGACCTCAAACCATGCCACTGGTACTGTCAGTGTCCCAAAGGTGACAACAGCAGTATCGCCGCCACCACCAGCACCAGAATTACCCAGCACTTTTGGGTCCCAGCCTGCCACAGTCACCTCCACATCACCTGCCCTACCTGCACCAGCTGCTGCAGGTAGTCTTCCAGTAAATACTGGTACAGATGAACCCACCGGTGGCAGTGAGAGTAGAGGTGACACTTTTGTCACTCCTTGGCAACTGGCAGACATTGTGGGAGGAGACACTAGTGATTTGTTCAGTTGCATCACTGTCCAGCACAGTCTCCACCATCTGTGACAGTACACAGGGTGGTGAGAAGTCTTCCACTGAGTCTCATCTGTCAGAGACTACAGCTGTAAATACCCCAGTCGTATTGCACAACCTGATGTTTCCCTAGCTTTTGTGACCCTATCCACCCCTGATTGTTGTTCAATCCTCTTCTCAGCATTATCTTCCTTTTGTCTGATCTCTCCTTCACCATTCTGTTGCTCCTGCCTTATTGTGTTACCACATACTCTGTCATTCTTGTCACGCTCCCCCTGTTATCTAAACTAACCATCTAGCCTTCCTCTCTCCTTCTTTTTACCTCCTTTTTGAATGTATCTTCTCTTTATTCATGAAAAATGGACACCTGTACCACACAGAAAAGTTGCTCTGTCTTAGTTGCTCACCTCATGTTCTACACTGTATCTGGTTCCTCCTTTTAATCTGTTCCTCTTACTTCCATTTCCAACCTTTAATCTTGTCACAAAATAGATAAATGTAACTCATACATCCCAATGTAGTGCTTCCTAATCACTATTTTTTGCGATCGTGCTGGGCATATCAGCTTCCAAAGACTGTCATTGCCCATGTACAATTGATGAGGACTGGCATTATGTCTTTACATGGCAGTATGAATATACAGCACAGGATAAAGCTGGCACTTTGTGTATTATTACTTCTGTGGCTCAATCTCTAAATGAACAGCTTGGTAGAATCTAAGTGAAGATGGTTGAATATTTTTTCTGCTTTTTAATCTTTCATTCTGAAAATATATAACATTCACCCACTATATGTTTCACCGTCACCTTCTTTGTGCCTGAATCTGTGGCAAAGTTGGCAACTGAGGTGGTTCTAAGTGAAGAGGATTGAGGGTTCATATTCAATCAGGTCTGTATGGATGCTTTTTTACTAAGGCATTTTCATCATATTGTACAGGTACAGTGATCAGACTCTGCTGATGTCATAATTGCTTTTTGTAAATATATTTTGCTAATCTGTACCCCATGCATTATGTGTGTGTCTTTTTTAAGCCTTTTTAAGTTCAGTTATATGTGATTGATATATGCGTGTGTACCTTATGCACTTTTTTCCATTTTCTTCCGCATCCCTGATTGATACCACCTTCCTTTGCAGTCTTGTCTATGGAATATGTTAGTCTTTACAGCCCTACTGCTTACTCTGCCCTCCCACATATACACACATAACATGGTTACCGTTCACTTTACAGAATTGGTTATTATTAGTTAAACATTTCTTATTCACAGTGACTTAGAGGACCAGAACTGTATCTGCCCCTCTTTTTCCCCCTCTACCAATGTGTTCCACTTGAACCATCAGCTCTACTTCCTGTTCTCCAAATCCGATCCTCTTTCTCCCTGTCCTCATTTTACCAAAAGTTATGTTAAGTGCTTTGTGTCCCTGATCACCCTACCTACCATCTTCACCTTATTTTCCCAGTAATTTTTAATGTTAGTCATGTGGTTCTCCCCAATTATTTTTGTAACTCCTCCCTCCCTCCCTAATTTTAACCATTGGAAGCTAGAGCATTCTTTGCTTCATATCCAAGCATTCTCTACCCCTCTGTGCTCCACCTGATTTAAGTCATTCAACTTTGTGGTTTCCTTTTTCTCTAAATAAATCCATCACACATTTTCTGAATGACTGTAAACGATTGCTTTGCCAACTAACCAGCATATGTCTCTGAAGATGTCTCATTTTGGATGATACAATACTGTACTTATTTATTTATTACTTTTGTTGACTAGCATAATCCAGCTGGGCTGTGGTAGCCTCTTTTTAGTGGATGCCTGGGGAGAAAAACTCCAGTTGCAAAATAAGCAATTTTGTACAACAGAGAAAAATGAAAGTCTTAAAAATAAATCTATGTACATACAGTAAATTGAAGGCAGCTATGCTAAAGAAAATCTGCAATCAATAAAATATAGTCATATAATAATTGAGTCAAATTTGAATATAAGCTGAGGTTTAAAATATCAAATTACAAGTTCACATTTATGGTTAGGAGAAAAGAGCGAGGAGGTGTGGGAGACAACTACTAGGAGATAAGAATAGAAAGCAGAGTGCAGGTGAGGAAATGTGAGTAGTGTGTTTATTTCTTATATTATATAAAGAAAAAGAAAGTTCTAGTGAAGTTGAGGTAGATGTAAAACATAGTGAGTATGAGATGGAGTTTTACTGGAGGAAAAAAACTTGTCAGGAGGTAAGTAGAGATGGTAGAAATTCCAATAAGGGCAAAGGGTAAGAAGGCAGGGAATTTACATGGATAATTTGCTTTATCTGAGGTATATAGTGGTAATGTATGTATGTATGTATATAAGGGCCAGGGAACTCTAATTAAAATACTTTAATTACATTCTTTCTGCCTACTCTTGCTCTAATTTTGCCGATTCATCCTTGCCTTTGCAGTTTGTCTATATTGTCTGTTGTGAAGCTCCTAATACACCCAATTCTAACACCACATAGGCTCCTTATATTGAACTCCAGCACCAGTGATGTATCACATTTATCTCAGCCATTAGTAAAGGGCCATCTGTAAATGGATTCACTAGACAATCTCGAAATAATGAAATGTC